>NC_058135.1:57311643-57378177 GCF_016433145.1 Gracilinanus agilis
TTCCTTCCTTCCTTCCTTCCTTCCTTCCTTCCTTCCTTCCTTCCTTCCTTCCTGTCTTAGAATAAATAAGTGCTCTGTATTGGTTTTAAGGCAAAAGAGTGGTAAGGGCTGGGCAATGGGGATTAAATGACTTGCCCACTGTCACACATCTAGTAAGTATCTGAGGCCAGATTTAAAACCAGGACCTTCTGTTTCTAGGCTTGACTCTTAGTTTACTGTACCACCTAGCTTCCCTCTTAATTCTAGTGTTAAAACTTGTTTTTATGGAGGGGGGTGACTATAGAGAATTACTGATGTGGATTCCGTCTCCATTAATGCAAATCTTCATCCTATATCACTGAGGAATTAAATGACTTGAATTTAGTCACACAGTCAACACATGTCAGTGGCAGGACTTGAATTATGGCCTTCTTGACTTCAAAATGACTATCCTCTAGGCATGCCACCTAAATTCCAAAATTAGGCTGAAATAATCATCATGATCTATGTTACAACATTAACCCATTAAAATGGCACAAAATAGACAGAACAATAAAAGGAACTGTATCGAATGAAAACAAAATATAGTATTGGAGTTAATGATGAAATTTTGTACAAATTAATGGAGCTAAAATTGGCATAGGCTAAAAGATGGTCCATTTTTATGTGTTCATCGTTTTCTATCTTCATTCCTTCATAAAAAATCAAGTGCCTGTCTTAATTAGTGCCTATTAGAAGTTGCAGCTTGGCCACACTGCAATATCCAGGTGAATAAAATAAAACTGACTGTTTTATAAACAATACGACCTACAAAAGCTAACAAAATGCTATTAGGGAAATTCATCTCTCTTGATGTGCTGCTACTCTGGTTGGTTTGAAAAAAAAGAAATCATCTATTTCATTCAAAATGAGTTTTCAAAAGACAAATGTGACACCATCAAATCTTGGCTTGTGTCACCGAATGAGCAGTTTCCTCATTTTAGAGATATAATAAGAAAGAAGAGCTACTGCAAGATAAAGTATGCTAGGAGGCACTTGGGCAGAAACTTGAATCCATTCAAAAAGAGAACTTTACTACATACACACACACACACACACACACACACAGTAACCTGGGAACTTTTTAAGGGCTAGCAGACCCCATTCAGCCAGAGGGACACTCAGACAGGATTGAAAAACCTGATCTTAATCAGAGCTCAGAGATCTGTAAATAGAAACAGGTGTCCAAATCAAAGACAGAGGGACCCCAAATAAGAAGCATCATTCAGGACACATGCCCTATCTGGGAGTCGTTAAGGGAGCTGAGAAAGTAGCAATTGCTGGAAACGTGCCTGAAGAAGGAGGAGGAAACCTGCCTTCTTGTATCTTTTCCTGGCTTGCTTTCTCAAGCAGGAAAAATAATTCCTGCTGGAGGGTTGGGGATACTTCAACTAAGAAAAAATTGTTTAAGAGCATTACATGGCCTCAATAAAAATGTCAACTCTGACTTGGCACTGATTCCTTCTTTTACAGGGTCAGGGAAAATGACAATCAGCCTTTAAGCTTGTATAGTTTAGAGTCCTCCAAGGGGTTATGGGAATCACCCATCTGTGATGATCTGGTAAGGGGAATTATCATAATTATTGTTATTAAATGTTTAAGAACCTACTGGGTCCTGGGCATCTGTGTAGGACACCAGAAAAGCTATAATTTGCCCTCGCTCATTTTCTTCCCAACCACAGTCTATTGCAGATAAGAGAAGAATTTTTAAGGTTTGAAACTTCACCCTGCTGGTGTTTCAGTCTTCCTCTCCTATTTCTAAAGATCTGTAGTCTCAAATATTTTCCATTGTTTCTGCTCAATTGTGTTAGTTATTTCTAATAATTGAATCACCATTAGGCAGATGAAACATGCCCTGCAAGGAAGGCATCATGGTGAGCACCAAGTTTGATACAAATAAGTTTTGCTTAAAACCCTGGTGACTTACATGACAGATACCAGAACAGAGTTGGGTCCTGGAAGCTAGCTTGCAAACCAGATAAAAGAGGAATGTTTCTGTGGTGGTGCCTGCCTGTAATCCCTGATACCTGGGAGTCTGAGGTTGGTGACTCACTTGCATTCAGGAATTCTGAGTTGCACTGGACTTAACCAATTGGGTATCTGCACTAAGTCCGGCATCAACAGAGTGATCCCCTAAGGGCAAGGGAGCCACCAGGGGGTCTAAGGAGGATTGAACTAGCCCAGATCAAAGCTCCCAGGTTGATCAATTGTGGGATCAAGCCAAGGAGATGGAGGAGGAGCAAACAGAGGGGAAGAATAAAAAAGAGAAGAGAAAAAGGAGGAGAAAGGAAGAGGAAAAGAAAAAAAAACCAATGAATATCACAAAAACATTTGCTTCACAAAAGGACAGTATGGGTAAAGATGGTTTGAAAGCAGAAGGACCTGGGTGTGAATTTGACCTCTCAAATATAGTATCTGTGTAATAAAGAGTATGAATGAGCAGCTGGAGTACAGTGGATGGAGTGCCAAGCTTGGAGGCAGGAGTTCAAATCTGGCCTCAGACACTGACTGTGTGACCCTGGACAAATTCCTTAACTCTATTTGCCTCAGTTTCCTCATCTGTAAAATGAGCTGGAGAAGGAAGTGGCAAACAACTACAATATTTTGCAAGAAAACACCAAATGGGATGATAATCAGGCATGGCTAAAAAATGACTGAACAACAACAAAACCCAATTTCATCACGTGGTTGGTCTACACAATTTTATCTGATTTTATAAATTCCAGAGTGGGTGCCCATATAACCCTGTTGAGAGGGCTTCTTCACTGGAAGTTCCATATATGAATGAAATAATAATTTTGAAAATGAGTACTTATTTATAGGTCCTCAGCTGCTTAACTGGCAGGCCTGACACCACAGAAATCAAAGCTTTTCTCCATTAAAAATGACTCAAATACTAAGATCGATTATGTCCCAAAATTATAGATATAAGTACACAACCCCACCCAATTACTTGACAAAAATTCAGCTTGCACTTTACATTTTAGAAATAGGCTATTTCTAGTATGTCTGCAGGGGTTAGGCCATGTGGTGGGCAGTGGGTGGATGTGAAAATTTTATGGGGCAACACTGTGTAATGGAAAGAAGAGGGATTCTTCTTTCTTGTGTTCCAGCTCAGTGGTATGGGTTTCAGCTGTATTTGTTGCTGGTGTTGTTCGGTTGTTTTCAGACATGTTTGACTCTTAATAACCCAGTTTTGAGGTTTTCTTGGCAAAGATACTGGAGTGGTTTGCCATTTCCTCCTCCAGGTCATTTTCCAGATGAGGAAACTGAGGCAAACCGAGTAAAGGGAATTGTCCAGGGTCCCACAGCTAGTAAGTGTCTGAGTCTGGATTTGAACTCAGGAAGATGAGTCTTCCTGACTCCAGGCCTGGCTGAACCACCTAGCTGCACCCCATCATGAGACTTTGGGTGAGTAGGTTGGTGGGGGACAGGGTTTAGACTGGATGATCTTCTAGCTCTAAAATTCTAGGATTGCTCTAACTCCAGAATCCTTGGAACTAAGCTCTATTTCCTTGGGCTCAAGAGAATGATGGAAGGCAGAGAAGTACTGTTCTGAAGAAGGTTTGAAAGCAAGTACTTCAAGATCCTTTCTTATCATACACCCTGATGCCCAGAGGTTCATTAGCTACAGCCTGAAGCATTTGGGCCACTTCTCTGGTATAAACTGCCACTGCTTTTGTAAATCATTCAGAGGGGGAAAAAAACTACTTTCACTCTCCAAGCCAAGCAGGAATTAAAATAGTCCAATATGGCTAGATTGACAGTATTTCAAGGATTTGTGAATCACATTCACAATTGATCTCATTTGCCTGGAAGGTACTTATTACTTCCATTTTTTAGTTGAGGAAAGGGAAGGAGATAGCAACAAGCATTTGTTAAGCTCCTACTGTGGGCCAGACAACTAAGCTAAGCACTTTGATGCTCACAACTCTGAAAGGCAGGTGCTATTATGATCCCCATTTTATAGTTGAGAAAACTGAGGAAAGCAGAAGTTAAGTAGCATGCCCAGGACCATTCAGTAAGTGTCTGAGGTTGGATTTGAACTCAAGTCTTCCTAACTCCAAGTTCAGCCTTCTATTCACGGCTACCTAGTCCTCCATATTTAGGACAATGAATGATTCACATCCTCTAGAGCTTCTTCCTGAGTATGGGCTGGCTGTATCAAACCTAGATACTTCCCTTTAGACCAAAACATGGTACAGTGGAAAAGGCATAGAATCTGGACCCCAGCTTTACCATCTACTGCTTTAGGGCAAATTATTCCATCTTTCTCTGCCTTGATTTCCTTTTATGTAAAATGAAGGGTTTTCGCTTGATATCTTCTAAGATTCCTTCCAGTTCTAAATTTATGACTAAGAAAAGATCTTGCCTTACAGATTTGGAGAAGAGAGAGGGATCTTAAGAGAGGGGCACTGTTTTCTCCCTTTAAGACAAATGGGGTGGGAATTAGAGGACTTGGGTTTAGATCTTGGCTTTGTCCCTTAGCAATCTGTATATGCTGATATTACCTCGAACATATCCCTAAATCTCACTAGGCTACTTTTTCCTCATCTGGGAAATGAGAGGTTAGACTACATGGTTGCTGATCTTCTTTCCAACCTTCCATCTATGACATGCTAGAACTCTGGGTTCTCTCCCAAGTGCTTCAATATTTACCTACTTTCCCTTCTCCTCCCTTTCAGCTCCTAATCTGGATAGTGTTCTTAACTGAACCAGCTTGCTCTGGATTCGGAACCTTCTTCATATTTGCCATTCTTCCCTTGCTACACTGTCCCATCCTTTTCAGGCCCTATTCCCCATCCCCCAGTTCCATGCCACCCCACCCTGCCCCATATCATGCCACATTTTCACTTGCTTCTATCACACCTGCTCACCAGACTCATCTTTTCCGTAAGACTTTTTCAGATTCAACCACCAGCTTCACTTACTCAAATCATTCAAATAGGCCTCCAAACAAAGCCCAACAAGCCACAGACTCTCTGGGGATAAGATCAACATTCTGATGGCTTTGTGAGCTCAGGGATATGGGCACTCCTTCCAATCATGCACTGGCAGACCTCCTTTGAGACTCTCATCCATCATTCCTCAAAGTCCTCCAACATAGAGTAGATGTGGCAGGGGGTCCCATTGCTCTGTTCTGGTTGTGGGGGAGCCCTAGAGGAGAAAACTGAGGAACTCCCTAAGAGGAATCTTTTAGCAGGTTTTCCCTGGTCCCCCTGGTGTCTGATGAATGATGTCAGGGTGCACCACGAATCATGGAGGGCTCTGGGGCTTAGCTTGGCTTACTAGCTTCAAGCCCCTCTCCTCCTCCCTGGGACAGTCTTGGCCATCTGCCTACTGCGGATGACAGACAAATAGGAAGAGGATGGGAGTATGGGACCTGAGAGTCCCCACAGTCCAAGGAAGAAACAAGAAAGCTTAAATAATGTAGAATTTACTGCAAAAAAATGTCCATTGTGGATAAGCATCTTATAGGTGATTTTGGTTTAATAAAATTCTTCCCATTAAAAAAACAGTAAGCCAGGTTCTCTGAAGGCCTGTTAGGTACCACATCTTCAGCTATACACAAATCTCTGTTCCACTGTAATGTTTGTCATAACGGGGGCTCGATTTTTTTAAACCTTTACTTTCTGTCTTAGAATTAAGATTATGTATTGAGCCCAAAGGTAGGAAAGCAGTAGGTTAGGAGGTTAGGCAGCTGAGGTTAGGAGACTTGCCCAGGGTCACACAGCCGGGAAGTGTCTGATGCCACATTTGAATGCCAAGACCTCCCACATCCAGTTCTGGCTCTTTATTCACTGAACCACCTCACTGCCCCTGGGGCTCTGTTTTTGTTGATGTTTCTTGGACATCCATCCCATCTCATCCATTAAATGACAAACTTCTATGGGCTACCTGAGTTGTTTTTCATTCTTCCCAGGGTCCAAGTGTACAATCTAGGTGCTAAATTTCCTTGAGTCTGGCAATTCATGAGAAGTGACTTTAATTTTCAATGCGAGCATTTACACCTCAGAAGTTGGCAATATAAATCAGCTTGGTGTATTGTTTTTCTGATTGCCTAGGGTTAAAAAGGTGATGGAGAAAACCTTGACAGTGTAGATTAAACTTAAAAGTATAACAACATATTTATAGGAGGGGAGAGCTGGTTGTTAAACATTCCCCAGTACATGGATGCTAGAGGGTCATTGAATTTGGGTGGGATTTAGTGAAATGTTTCCATGGCTACTGTAAATACCCACATGCTATTAATAGCGCTACTTACCCTTCTGCCTAGAATCTGGTTGATAGCTGCACTTTCTTTCAGAGTACACTCAGCTACAACATTCGCTCTCATCTCTTTCATGTATAACATAAAAGCATTCAGAGGTTTCTTAATGTGAGGTCTTTTCGGCTCCTGCTCCTTTCTCTGTTCATGCTGAGGCTTCCTAAAAGGTGGAGGTTGGGGGTAGTGAGAAGGAGATCACAAGGGAAAGAAAAGAGTGTATCTGTTTATCATCGATGGCCAAACTTCTAGGAATCAAGCTGGCAGGCTCACTGTGCATCCATAGGGCCTCACATTGGAAGAGATGGGACCCAGTTCCATAGGTTAAGCCTAATTATGTCTATGAAAAAACCCAACAAACCATTGGCTCTTTGTGGATCAAGGCTTTCATTAATGATACTGGTTTTATAACGCTTCCCATGAGAAAGAAAAGGACTTAATGTTCTTTGACGTAAACTGGAAATGGATTTAGAGATAGAGGTAGAGGCCCTATCTTCAGGCTACTTAAAGCCTGAATTCTTGGATTTCTTTACGTGAAACAGTATGCCATATTGGTGCACACTTCTTTATAATCAATCGAGTTAGCCGACAGATATCTATTTAGCACCTACTATGTGTCAGGCATTGTGCTAAGCACTGGGGACACAAAAACTAAAACGAAGACATCTTATCTTCAAGGGGCTTACATTCTAAAATCAGAATCACAGAATTTGAGAACTGGAAGTCACCTCCACAGCCCATTAGTTATACCTGAAAGGAATCCTAAGAGTTCCCTGATAGGTAAGTGTTCACTTGATTTCTGCTTAAAGGGAGAACCTCCTTTTTTCCCAACCTATTCCATCTTGGACAGATCTAATTGTTAGGGAGGCTTTTTCCTAAAATGAAGCCTGAGTTGACATCTTTGCAACATCCACCCATGGCTCTGTCCTCTGGGGCCAAAGAGGACAAGGTCAATCCTACTTTCACTTGATAATCCTTCAAAAAGAAGAAGATAGTTATTTTGTTCCTCTTTGGTCACCTCTTCTCCAGGCTTACTTTGCCCTTCCTTAGAGCGATCAAATGACATGGACTGTATCCCTTTCCAGCTTATCAGTGTTCTTCTAAAACTTGGATACCCCCAAATGACCTTCAATCCTGTTGTGAAGTTAAGGGGATGCCTTTGGCACCAAGAGGGCATAGCCTGAGGCACAGGGTTCTTTTTGTCCCTAATCTCTGCACTGCTGAAGCTACAAACCAGGATGAGCAATGCCTTTAGCAGTTTACTTTATTTTTATTTCATTTATGTATTTATTAAACCCTTACCTTTTTCTTAGAATCAATATCAGCTCCAAGGCAGAAGAATAGTAAAGACTAAGCAACTGGGGTTAAGTGACTTGCTCAAGGTCACACAGCCAGGAAGTCTGAGGTCAGATTTGAACCCATGTTCTCTTGTCTCCAGGCCTGGCCCTCTATCCACTAAGTAACCTTGCTGCCCCAACTAGTTTACTTTAAAAGGGCTTTCGAGGAGACCTCGGGTAGTCCCAGCTCCTTTACTGTATGAGCTGAATTCCAGTTAGCACCCAAGTTTATTACTCAGCAGTCAAGCTCTGGAGATGGATCCCCTTAGGGGGAGTAAGCTTTATTGATTATCTCACGTTCAACTCCTTGCCTTCTGAATCCAAGATTAAAAAAAAAATGATCACTACATGGGGAATCAAGGGGCTTCGTAGGGAAGCAAGTTTTCCTAATATGAGAAGGGGGACATGAGAATTGGCCAGGATGCCAAGAAACCAGGGGAACTTACACGTGCATTAGCTCATTGTCAGTATGAGGGTGTTCCTGCTTGACCTGAGGTGTTACAATAGCTGGATGAGGGATTCCAGTTGTGTGAGGACCTGGAGGGCCAGGGATCATATGATGTGAAAACCTAAAGGAAAAAAGAAAGAGAGAGAAATAAATGCCTACTGATAAGCCATCAAAGCAAAAATCAGGGAGATGCCAGCAAGTAGGACCCTCCAGAGAAATGTGGGAACACCATGGGGCTGACAGTACAAATACTGCTCACTGAACACAAGAGAAGTTAACTATTTCTTTTTGTGACTGTATTTTTTTTCTTAAGTCAACTGATCAAAATTTACCAGACTTTTTGTATATTTACTTTTAAAACTCTTGCCTTTCTTCTTAGAATTAATGCTATGTATTGGTTTCAAGGCAGAAGAATAGTAAGGGCTAAGCAATGTGGGTAAGGGGCTTGCCCAGGGTCCCACAGTTTGGAAGTGTCTGAGACTAGATTTGAACTAAGGACTTCATCTCTAGACCTGGCTCTCAATCCCCTGAGCCATTTATATGCTCTCCCTTGACCAATGAAAAGGACTGAAAGAAGACTCAAAGGACTATAGTATCATACATACATCTAGAAGAGACCTTTTAGATTCTCGATTCCAACTCCCTCTTTTTTTTTTTACCTTTGGTCTTAGAATAAATATTGTATATTGGTTCCAAGGTAGAAGATCATTAAGGGCTAGGCTATTAGGATTAAATGACTTACCCAGGATCACAAAACTAGAAAGTGTCTGAGGCCAGGTTTGAACTCAGGACTTCCCATCTCCAAGTCTCGCTCTCTAGCAAATGAGTTAGCTAGCTGCCTCCCAACCTTTTTTAAGGAAATTGAGGCCAAGAGAGATTACCTTCCTTGCCTAAGGTCCTGAGGTCAAGGATCAAAAAATCAAAGATTTACTGCTAAGAAGGGCCCATGGAGGCCATTATATCCAAGAAAAATGTAAAATTTCTTCCTTCCTTCTTTCCTTCTTTCCTTCTTTCCTTCTTTCCTTCTTTCCTTCCTTCCTTCCTTCCTTCCTTTCTTTCTTTCTCTTTCCTTCCTTCCTTCCTTCCTTCCTTCCTTCCTTCCTTCCTTCCTTCCTTCCTTCCTTCCTTCCTTTACTTCTTTCTTTTGAAAAAGAGTTTTCCAAATAATACTGTCAAAAGAACCATTAATTTGAAATTTGACATTCTGTTACAGTGATTCTTTTTATAATTTTAGCAAGAGACCGAAGAAATAAAACAAAAAGGTTATCTATCCACTTGGGGAAAGGTATCTAAGTACAAGAACCTCCATCCCATCTCCCACCCCCAAAATCTATCCAATTTTTGCTCCACCCAATCCAAAGATCAGGTGAAGAAAAAGGAAGGATTCCTTCAAATAATAAACTTAATTAAGAAAGTCCCAGATACTTTTCTGTACTTACTGCACAGAGTCTCCCTGATACAATATCAAGATAACTGTTAAAAAAAATCCTGACTTCTGGAAAACTGATAGAGAATTCAAGAAGACAATTTTAACCAGTACAGTGTTGTGTTTGATAACAAGAGAAAGCTGTGTACATGTATCAAAAGCAATTATACTTCCAAAAGCTTGCATAGCTTTAAAATTGTCTTAAAATATCCACCACCAAATGAGCACAAAGGAGGGAAACTGCCATGCAAGAAAGTTAAACAAATAAAAGTCAGAAGATCACAGGCTTAGAACTGGAAAGCCTCAGTGGAGGTCATCTCCTTTCAACAAGCTCTTTAGATATGTTTGGTTTTATTTAGGGAACTTCTGCTTTTCAAAGTGTTTGAAGGGTCTAAGAAGAGCCCTCCTCTTCCTCCATGGCCTTCCCGTACACCCAAGGTTGGCAGCTTTCTTCAACTCCTCTAACCCCCAAATCAGGTCTTTTGGGAGAAGCCAATTTAAGCTCTTTCATCTGGAAAGAAAAGCCAATTCTGTGGGACTTTCATCAGAGGATGAATCTGCTAAATTTAAGATTAAAAAAAAAACACAACAAAATCCAACACCCAATACTAGTTATTTGTCAGTAAAAAAGAAACAAAACAAAAAAAAAACTGTCACTGGACAGCTCTAACAGTGTGACTTCAAGTGGTTGTACATTTTCTTTTCCATGTGGGGGAAATAGCTAAGTTTGTCCTGGGCTCTCTAACTGCAATGTCTATGATTCACCTAAAAAAGAGTAAAGAACCTATGAAACTCAAGTTACAAATAAATAAACTGTGATGCCCATTTGTTAGCCAAACAGGATGATGTCCCATGTAATGACAATATTCCCCATCACACCGAATGCACAGATAAATACATTGCAATCTTGGGGGAATATATCAAGCACAGGATTCAGAAGCCATTTTTTCCCAGGTGCAAAAGCATTACACAGAGCAGTTTCAAAGTGTGGCAGGGCAGGTCTCAGAGAGCAATGCTTGCACTAATAAGTCAACACATGGCCTGATTCACACACTAGTACTGACATCCCAGAGGTCCTGACAGCTTGTACACACAACCCCTCTCCTCGGGGCTAAGCCTGGACCCTGCAGAATCTACGTATTTTTTACCAACTAGTCATGCTACACTGAACTTGCCACTCACGTCCAGGAAGCAAATTAGAGACCAGTCTAGTGTCCTTCTCCCTCCTCCCCAATATATTTTATTAAATAAAGCAAACTCTGACTGCAGTTTCCGACATCAGAATGTTTCACACCCCACACATCCGTGTAGCGAGGAGCCCTGCCACTTTGGGAGCCAATACTTCCAAGTGTGGGTGATGGCCGATCATGGGTATTTCCGGTTTCCATCTCCTGTCTACCGTCTATGGCTCCTGCCTGGGAAATCCTAATTAGCACTTCTAGTGTGGGAGCCAGGCAGCCTGCGTCTACAGACAGACATGTTGTTGAAATTGAGGCACCGCTCCTAGCTGTCTGAAAGGCAAGCAGAGGCATACAAGATGCAAGCAGAAAAGCAGCAGCTTGTATTCAAATGCCCCAGTTTTCCACCTCCTCCACCTACCTGGACATGGAAGTGTCGACTGAGAGTGAGGATGGGTAGGGCTGCCTGAATCCACCCGTGATGGGATATACAGGCTGACCTTGCCTGAGGTCACAGAAGAAAGGAGCCCATCAATTATGAAACAAGACTTACCAACCATCAACAACAATTAGAGGAGGGCAGGATTAAAAGAATGGGTTCTGAGGTTTCCCCACCCCCACGTCAATCTCTCCAGTTATATTTAACTGGTTCCCCACCCCCAAAGTCCTTACCAAAAAAACCTCCTCCCACATACACCCCAGTATAAAACCATAGGCATCAGTTAACACAGAGATTGAGAGGCAAGTCTTCTCTGTTAGAAAAAATGTAGCTAGTCAGTGAATTTCATCTCAAAAGTTTGTAGACTGTAAGGAAATGGAAATAAGAAACGAACAAAAATTGGATAAATCAATCTCAACGACCAGACATTTTCTTAACACACACATACACACACAAACCACCATACATCCCCATATTCATTCAAGAAACAAAAGATTGTTTATTTTCCCTTTTATCCTCCCTTCAGATCCCATCTCCTTTCCTCCCTCCCTCTGCCTTTCCCATGTCTAACATTACACTGCCTTGCATACTTAGTTCACATCCCCTCTTCTAACTGCCCCTGATGGGACTCACCACAGGATTAATGCCCCCTAAGTAGCTAAGTTCAGAAGGAATAATTGATCCAAGTTTGAAAGTGTAAGCACAATCAATTAAATTCAAACAGAATTATTGACCCAGAGATTTAATGCTTAAAAAAAAAAAAAAAAAAAAGACAACTGCCATTTCCAAAGCTGTTGACCTTAATAGCAACTAGGATGACAATCCATAGTTAAAAAGAGAAGAGAGAATTCTTAGTATATTGGGTTGGGGCAGGGAAGAAGGAGGGAAGCAAACACAGACTGGAGTTTTATCAGAGATCCCAAAAGAAGGAACAGTCCACTCCAAGAGGAGGAGAGAAAAAAAAAAAGATGAGGGTTCCAAAGATAACCAAAAAAGCAATTCTGTGTGTGTTTTTTCTTCCCTTCCCCCCCCCCCCAAAGTATATTTCCTTTGCCTCTAAAGTTCTGGTTAAATAACAATAATACTTTTTAAAAAACCTTTAAAGATGAAAAATAATGTGAAAAAGATATAAACATTACATTTTCGAGAAAAGAAAGTCCTAAATAACTCTTTTTGATTAACAGTGAAGTTCAGTGTACATACTATCTTCTCCAAATTCAAGAGCTGTTTTCTTATTTTGAATTTCTATGTAAGATCTGTTCTGCTACTAGCTGACAGCTCTTTCTTCCCAGTTTGACACAATTACTTCAGCAAGAAAAAAAAAAGAACATTATGTGTTCACCTTTGGTGCTAGAAATTACAAGTTTATTCATAAAAAAATTTAAAAAAACCTAAAAAATGTTTTCTCTAAGAGCTGTCCATCTATGTGCAGTCATTCCAAATGCCCAAAGCAACACACTACATCCATCCAACTAAGAGCTTCAAAGCAAAAATGCTAGATGTTCATTTTCTACAGATATTAGAAAACAGATTCAACCTGTTTCAAAGTCTACATTTTTTTTAATCTTTTAAATTGAAGTGAAATGAATTGACCATCTTCCTCGCAAAGTGAAATTTTCTTTACTCCATGGTACTATTCATAAAGTTAACATGAATAAATGAAAAGGGAAAGATATGAAAGTGGGGATATTCTACTTCCAAGTTGTCAAAGGGTTCTTACCAGCCAAGAGGTGGGGTGATCTGTCCTACACCACTTGGAGACAGGGGATAAAAGGTGGGGATGTCAGGAGCTGGAGGATGTCTGGACATGCCTGTTAAGAAGAACAGAGAAGTACATTTTTAGATTCAACAGGCCACTGGAAGAAGAGATGAATGGAAAAAAGAAAAAAAGATGCCTTATGCTTTAATCAAGAGACAGAATCAAATTGTTTTTACTCTATATATTTGGAAGAAGCTGTAAAAGACTAAATAAACACGAACTACTACTATTACTGTTACTAGTATTATATATTATTATCCTCACTTCAAAGGGAATTGAATTCTAAGAAACAAAAACTTCATCTCGACAAATGCATAATAGATTTCAGTATTTCAGTTATAATATTTGCTTTTTTGAGGAATCGTGAAAGCCCGTGTGAGCCATTAACTCAATCTCTTCAAATCTGATTTTAGAAAGTTAATATTCATTCTCCTTTATTTCCTTTCAGCTATGAAAAGGTTCTTCCGAAGCGCATCATAGAACAAATAGGCGAATGATGACGCAGGCAAAGTAAATAGCCTTCCATGGAATTACTGTCTGGTTGGGCAGGCGCCCACTTTTTCCCATTTTTAACTGGCTCCCTTATGGACGTGATTCAGAGCTTTGGCTTCCAGAGGATCAGTGTTTAATTAGAAATCATCTTCGGCCTCACAATGGTCACACGATATAATTCATTGGGTTTCTGGCAGCCACTTCATCTTCAGCCAAACTCTGCCCAGCAAGTTGAGACCTCTGAGTTGCAAGGTCACCCTATCCCACGTGAGTTGTATTTCATAGAAGGGCAACGTGCCACTAGGGATGTTCATCTTCCCAGCCAGAGAGCACCCTTTAGCTCTGAGAAGGACCTCAAGATTAGACCTAATCCCAGTCCTTTGCCCATGCTTTCCCTAAGAATGTCTGTGAGAGCCAAAGGAGTAAGGGAGAGAGCCCCATGAGTAAGCATATAAAAAGCTGACATTTAATATGTTTGGGGAAGTAGGACTTAGGACAGGAAAAGCTATTAAGACTTCTTAACACATTAAATCAACTCCTTTTAAAGGGATATTTAAATATTTACATTCACATTCCAGAGGTGTGAAAACCTAAGAGGGGAATGCACACAGAGAGCCTGAAACTGCCCTTAGTGAATGGATGGCCAGTATGTGTGCGGTGCAGGTAGACTGAGTCTGTACCATGGATTCGTGTAACATTGGCTTTTCACGCAAAATTCCAATGGGCTCCATCTGGATCTTGGGCGATACCATCAAAAAGTTTGACGTTCAAAGTGGAATTTTCCAAGAAGGGAATGTCAGTGTTGCTTATTCAGATTTGACAGATACACAGATTTAGCATTTATACACTGCTAAAATAGAGCGGCAAGGTGGCCCAGTGGATAGAGCTTGGAATCAGAAAGACTCATCTTCCTGGGTTCAAACCTGGTCTCAGATGCATAATAACTGTGTGACCCTGGGCCAATCACTTAACTTTGTCTCCATTTCCTCATCCATAAAATGAGCTGGGGAAGGACATGGCAAACTACTCAGATCTTTGCCAAGAAGACCCCAAATGGATTCACAAAGAGCCAGACACAACCGAAACACCGCCACCACTTGTTAGGCACGAGCAACTAACTAGAACAGAATAAAGGAATGGATATCCCAAATCTTACTTACTATCCAGATAAGCAAGGCATGGGGGCAGAGAGAAAGGCCCCTTCCTTTCTTTTAATAGATTAACTATCACACAAGATAAATTCCTGTTTTTGCTCAGGATGGGGGTGGTATGGCTAGACTGAAGTTCCTGTGAAAACCATGTGGACATTTTAGTAGACCACAAAAGCTCATTCATTATGAGTCAACGGTAAGTCATTGGCCTACTTGCTGTTCCTCCTACAGAAGTCTCCCATCTTCAGATTCTGACAGAGGCTTTGAATCCATGGCCCTCCTGTGCCTTGAGTGTGTTCCTTTCTCCTTTCTGCCTCTCTAAATTCTGGCGTGCGCGCGCGCGCACACACACACACACACACACACACACACAATATAATATATTTTTTTTTAAACCCTTAACTTCTGTGTATTGGCTCCTTGGTGGAAGAGTGGTAAGGGGTGGGCAATGGGGGTCAAGTGACTTGCCCAGGGTCACACAGCTGGGAAGTGTCTGAGGCCGGATTTGAACCTAGGACCTCTTATCTCTAGGCCTGACTCTCAATCCACTGAGCCACCCAGCTGCCCCCCAGAATATAATCTTGAGAGAAGGTAGTTTCACTTTTGCCTTTGTGTCTACACCTGTATATGGACGGTGCTTAATAAATGCACACTGATTGATAGAGGGTGGCCCCAAAGCTCATGCAATCTAAAGCTTTCTTAAGGGCAGGAATGGATAACATTTAGAGCAAGAGAAGTCGTCAACTTATTAGAGTCTGTTCTTGTCTGACCACAGAATTGCTAGCATTTATAAGGGCAGCCAGGTAGACTACCAGGCTTGGAGTCAGGAAGACTCATCTTCCTGAGTTCAAATCTGGCATCAGACACAAACTAGCTGTGTGACTCTGGGCAAGACACTCAACCCTGCTTGCCTTAGTTTCTTCATTTATAAAATGAGCTGGAGAAGGAAATGGCAATTTCCTTAGCATTTTTGCTAAGAAAACTCCGAATAGGGTCACAAAGAGTCCGAAACAACTGTAAAATGACTGAACAGCAAAAGCATTTATAAGGCACTTTAAAGTTTACAAAACCCTTTGTAATTAATTCATCTGGTCCTAAAAATGAAACTCTGAGGGAGGTGTTATTCTTCTCCCTATTTTACAGTTGAGGAAATGGAGGCAGACAGAGGTTGTGTGACTTGCTGACAAAATCAGGACACAAAAAAAGTCTTTCGTGTTTAAGGCAGGATTTGAATTCTTCCTGACTCCCAGGTCCAATGCTCTCTCTGTGCACCTCTTTGCTATGCTTGGAGCATTGTATTTCATTCTAATTCCACATTTTGAGGAGTAGTTAACTAGACTTGATCCTGAGGAGGGCGGACATGCTGGTCGGAAGGTGAGTTGAAGGACTTGTGCATGGCACACTCAGCATGGCAAAGAGGAGACTGAAGGGGAAACTTATAATTGTCTGCAAATATTTGAAAGGCTATCAAGTGGAAGAAAGATTAGACTTGTTTTTCTTGACCCTAGAGGGAAGAGATAAGAACAATGGGTGAATTTGAAGAGAGCCAGATTTTATCTTGATGTGAGGAAAGTCTGCCAAAGGATAAGAGCTGTCCAAAAGTGTAATGGGCTGCCTTGGGAGGTATGGGACTCCCCTTCACCAGAGGGGACCATTTCTCAAGGATATTGGAGACTCGGGATTCTTAACTTTTTTTTCTTTTTAAATCATGAACCCATTTTTCAATCTGGTAAAGTCTTATCAGTCCCTTCTCAGAATAAATGGCTTTAAATGCCTAAAGTGAAATAGATAGGGTTACAATGGAAAGCAGTTCTGTTGGAATGAAGATGCCATCTTTTCCTCTCACCCAGCTTCAAAATGTTTAAAACAGGATTTGTGTATGTCCACCTCCAGAGAAAGAACTGACAAAGAGGAACAAGGAAGACGCAAGGATCAACTGGGGTAATATTTTTAAAGAGCTTAGCCAAGTGCCCAGCACACAGTAGGTACTTGTTTCTTTCCTTTGATCAGACTGATCTGGAATTATATGAGCTGAAAACAACTATGACATCATGGGCTTTTCAGAGTTATGGCTATAGAAGGGGGGTGGGGAGGATACCAGAGTGGGGCTCAGATCAGTTTCCAGAGGAAATGGGTAGTGTAGATTGACAACTGAATCTGGTATTCAAGATGAAACACTTAGTTCTTGGTTCTAAGCACGAGTGGTGTCACAACTCCTGCCTTTGAACACCAAAGATCCTTTCAACAGTAGCCAATGTTTGGGTCTACAAAATAAGGACACAAAAGAAGAAAAATTGTAACATTTCAAAGCTTGTAGAGATCCATGGTTTTGTCAGTGTGGCTCCTTCCTCCACTGACATAGGTTGAAAGCCCTTCATACTTTAATAGAGCATCTTTAGAAGTTTCTAGAGTCAAAAAGAAGAAGCATCAATTGGTGGCCAGACTTCCAGAAATAAAGCTCTGTGGACTTCTCTAGATTGGTCCCCAGATCACAGCTAAACAGCCGGTGCTTCATTACCCTCACCTTTGAGAATCCAAGATCACCTTTAAGGGTTTTAGGATTTAGCAACAACAATGTCAAATCAACACTAATTGAAAACAGAAGTATCGTGGTTTTTTTTTTTTTTTTCCTGAACCTGGACTGTCCAATCCAGATAGGAAAGTAATTGTCTAGTGAGAATGAGTCTCATTTGTCACTGTAGATGGCATACTGGTGACATCTAACCTATCAGGTTTAAAGTCTGTGAAACTGATGGGTCTTTTAGGTATTTTTAAGGTGGCCCTCAGTACGTCCCCACTTCTGTCCCTATAAAAGACTCCCCTCCAAGTCTACTGCCCATTTCACACACTTTTGCCTTCACACACTTTCAAATGCAGCCAGACTGATCTTTGGCTCATATACGACATTCCCATCTCCTGCTGTACAGCCTGAACTGTCCCATGTCTGAAATGCCCTCCCTCCTCACATCTGCCTAGAAGAATCCCTGGGCCCTCTTTCAAAGCTCAGCTCCAGGATTATCCTGGGGAAGGTCTTTTCTGAGCCCTCAAGTCGGTAGTGCCACCCTTGCCACCAAAATTCCTCCACAACTGTTTTGCACTTTCTTTTAGGGCCAACATTGTTTTTCTCTTAATAGACTATAAGATCCTTGAAGGAAGGGGTTGTTTCATTTTTGCCTTGGGTAGGCCCTAGCACAGGGCTAGGCCCAGAATATGAAAAAATGAATGAAAAAGCATTTGTTAAGAGCCTACTAAGTGCAAAGCATGATACTAAGCACTAGAGAAATGAGAAGCTCACATTCTTTTTTCTTTCTTCAAACTATCCCCTTCTATCTCAAGATAAATACTAAGGATTAGTTCCTAGGCAGAATAGCAGTAAGGTTGAGGCAGTCGGGAGTTAAGTGACTTGCCCAGGGTTGCACAGGTAGGAAGTGTCAGGGGTCAGATTTGATCCCAGAACCTCCCATCTCTGAGCCTGGCTCTCTATCCACTGATCCACCTAGCTGTCCCAATCATTGACAATCTTATTCTATAAGAGAAGTTCTTAACCCTTTTTTTCTTCAGTGTCACGGTCCTTATAGGCATCCTGGAGAAGCTTGGAGACTTTTAGTATAATGTTTATAAATGAATAAAATAAAACATATAAAATTACAAAGGAAACTAATTATACAGAGACATAGTTATCAAAAATAATTAAAAACCAAGTTCACGGACTCCACGTTAAGAAACATTCTTCTAGAGGATATCTGTGCCTAAACTAGAAAACTGTGCAAACTGCTGTGTCAAATACAATTTGAAATCTTCTCGAAGAGTTTCCATTGTTAAAGATCCATATCTTTATTAAA
Organism: Gracilinanus agilis; assembly: GCF_016433145.1. Lineage (NCBI taxonomy): Eukaryota > Metazoa > Chordata > Mammalia > Didelphimorphia > Didelphidae > Gracilinanus > Gracilinanus agilis. The sequence continues at coordinate 57,329,999 of NC_058135.1, forward strand.
GATCCAAAATACCAAGTTTGTTACACTACTCTAACCATCACAACTAAGAAGTGCCTGATAAAGAAAGGGCATTCTAATGAGCAGCTAGGTGGTGCAATGGTTAGAGGGCCAATCCTGGAGTCAGGAAGATTCCTTTTCGGGGGGGCCAATCTGGACTCAGACACTAGCTGTGTGACCCTGGGTAAGTCACTAAAACCTGTTTCTTTCTTCATCTGTAAAATGAGCTGGAGAAGGAAATGACAAACCATTCCAATATCTCTGCCAAATGTGGTAATGAAAAGCTGGACACAATTGAAAAATGACTGAATAACATTCCAATGAGAGACAAATGGCATAGGCAAGGGGGAGGGTGGGAGAAAACACATTGACTTATCTATGGCACTAACAAGCATAAAGGCATTACATAAACTTATCTCTGAGGAGCCTTGCAGATTCTAGTTCTGTGCTTCTAAGAGTAGCTTGTATCTTCAACTGAATAAGCCTTTCCTCAATTCTAGATTTTTTTTTCTGGAGGGATTAAGCAAAGGTCTCCAAGAAGGAGAACCAAATCAAGGCTTCAGTCCTCATTTTAGAGCAAGGGAAGCTATTAATTCTCTTCAGAAAAAGAGCTGGAGGTCTTAGGGACTATGGCAATAACAAAATGGAACTCATCATCTTTCCCCCTTAAATGAAATTGTGCCTCTCCTTTCAGCCATCCAGGATCAAAACTTGAGTCATCATCGTTCTCACTCAAACCCCTTCCTTCCAGTGTGATCCAGTATAAGTCTTTAATTAATATCTTTTGGCTTCAGTTCTCTCCTCTGTAAAATGAGGGTCTTAGACTAGAGAGCCTTTAAGTTCTCTTCTAGTTCTACAAACTTTCCCTCCTCTAACTCCTAACATCTCTCTCTCTCTCTTTTTAAACCCTTACCTTCTGCTTTGAAATCAACACTGTGCATTGGTTCCAAGGCAGAAGAGTGGTAAGGGTGGGCAATAGGGGTCAAGTGACTTGCCCAGGGTCACACAGCTGGGAAGTGTCTCAGGCCAGATTTGAACCTAGAACCTCCCATCTCTAGGCCTGGCTCTCAATCCACTGAGCTACCCAGCTGCCCCCTCCTAACATCTCTTGAACCACTTCCCCTACTCACTTTGGCTTATAATCTTAATTTGGACTGTATCACCTCTAACTCAGACTACTGGAATAGCCTCCTAATGATTCTTTCTGCTCCTGTCTTCCCTCTCTGCAATCTCTTCTTCATTCATCGATCATAACAATATTCCTAATAAATAGTTATGACCAATTCATTTCCCAGCCCAAAAATCTTCAATGGTTTCCTGTTGCCTAAAGGTTAAAATACAATCGCCTTCACCCAGCATTTAAAATCTTCCAAAATTTAGTTCTGGTTTATCTTTACATTTTTTTCACACTATTTTCCTTCTCATACTCTACAATCTGGACAAACTGGATATTCGTCAACCTTGTCCTGAACTTTCCCAGCTCTATGAATTTGTATGGGTTACCTACCATACCTCTAGGTAGCCTAAGTGATGTAGTAGATAGAGCACAAGGCTAGATTCAGTAGGACCTGAGTTTAAATTTTGTCTCAGACACTTAGTAGATGTGTGACCCTGGAAAAGTTGCTTAAATCTCTTTGCCTCAGTTTCCTCATCCGTGAAATGAACGGGAGAAAGAAATGGCAAACAGCTCCCATGTCACTAACAAGAAAATTCCAATTGGGGCCACAAAGAGTTGAATACAACTGAACAATAAACCTGCTACACCTAGAGGGTGCCCTCTTTTGAGTTTCTTCTGTAGGAGACATTCTCTTCGTTCAAGGTCCAGCTGAAGCTCCACCCCCTTCAGAACACTCAATGTGTTCTTTCCCTCCTTAAAGGTTTCCATCATACTATTCCTTATGCATTCCATTCATCTGTGCACAAATGGAATCATATGTGATGCAGGGTACACAAGGACAAGGTTAGACAAGGAACATGGTGCTTTCATTTTGTAATCCCACAGACCTTTGTACACAGTAGCTGCTAAATAGACAGACTATCCCCAATGGCTATTGGCCTATGTCTTTCCTCCTCTTCTCAGCTAAATTCCTTGAAAAAAGCTATCTTCAGTAGGTACTTCCACTTCCTCTCCACTTCCAAACTCAGTAATCTGGCTTCCAAACTCATCATTCAAATGAGACACCCATCTCCAAGATGATCAGTTATCTCTTGATTTCTAAACTTCTTACCTCTCCCATCTTCTCATTCTTTACTCCCTGTATTCAGTGATCCAAATGTCTCTTTGCTATCTGCCATACAAGACACTCCGTCTCTTGACTCTGGACATTTTCTCTGGTTCTCCCATGTTCCTAGAAAGCCTTCCTTTCTTATCTCTGTCTCCTGGCTTCCCTTAAATCTCATCTAAAACTCTGAGTTCAGCAAGAAGTCTTCCCCAGGTCCTTTAAGTGCTAGTGCCTTCCCTCTGAGGTTATTTCCAATTTATCCTTCTATAATTTGTTTGTACACAGATGTTTACTGTCTCCTCCATTAAGACTGTGAGTTCCTTTAGGGTGGTGATGGCAAACCTATGACATGTGTGTCAGTACTGAAACGCGTAGCCATTTTTGATGACACGGAGCCGCATGCCAAAGATGAAACCTTTGCTGTAGTGTAGTGTAGACGCTCTGTGCACTATAGATGGCAATTCTACCAATATTAATTTACCTATTTGGTTTATTAAATACAGTTATATATTACAATGATACATTTTTGTTATTTAAACTATAAATATCGTGAAATTATGGTTTTTTTCTCGAAGTGACACACCAACCGAGTTATGCTCAGCTTTTTGGTGAATTTTGACACACCAAACTCAAAAGGTTGCCCATCACTGTTTAAGGGCAAGGACCGCCTTTTGCCTTTCTTTGTATCCCCAGCAGTCTGCGGAGTGGGGGTGTTTAAAAAAATGCTTGCTAACTTGACTTGAAATCTAACAATCTTTTCTCGAGGTTATTAGTTCTTTCTTGAACTCCTTTTCCTCTTGGATATTTTCTTCTCTCTAGGTTTTCCTGACATTGTTCTCTCTTGTTTCTCTGTCTACCACCTTGTCGATCTTTTTTCCTGGATCTTCATCCATGTCATGCCCATTAATTGTGGATGTCCCCCACAAAGCTCTTTCCTGGGCAACTCCCATAGGCTCAATGACCATCTCTATGCAAATGATTCACAAATCTCCATATCTGTCCCTAATATATCTCCTGAGCACCAATCTTTTATGGCCAGCTAGCTGTCTTTTGAACATCTTGAACTGGGAGCCTCAGAGTCACCTCAAACTCAAAATGTCCAAATCAAACCAAGTTAGCTTTTCTTCAAAACCCGATCTCTTTCCAATTTCCCTTTTACTTTTACCATTCTCTCAGTCACCTAGAATCTGGAATGTTTGGGTCATCCTCAACTCTCTGACTTTACACACATTTCTAATCTGTGGCTCATCTAGTTATTTCTACTTTCCCAACATCCCTCATGCACATTCTTTCTTCTCTTCACTTACAGGGTCACTATCCTAGCACAATAAAAAATGTAAGAGTTCTTCCTTGGGTGATTTCATTAGCTTCCTAATTTGTCTTATCTGTTTCAAGTCTTGCCCCACTCCAATCTATTTTCCACTAAATTGCCAAAGTAATTTTTACTATTCCCTTCCTCAATAAACTCCAGTGGCTCCCTATTACTCCAGGACGAAATATAAAGTCCAGTCCTCTTTTTGGCATTTAAAGCTTTTCACACCTGGACCCTTCCTATGTTCCCAGTATTAGACTTTACTCCCCTCCCCAATCTTGTGACATCAGTCTACTTGCTATTCCTCAAATGTGACACTCCATCTCTCATCTCCATGCCTTTGCATTCACATGGTCCCAAAGCCTAGAATGTTCTCTTTCCTCACTTTCTGCCTCTTTCTTGGTTTCCCTTAAGACTCAGGATCAAATTCCACAACTCCTTCAGAAGCCTTTTCTGGGGCTCCCTAATTGTGGTCTCCCCTATTAGAATATGAGCTCCTTGAATGTCAGGAATGTTTTTGCCATTCTTTATAAATCCACTTCTTGGCAAACCATTCACAGATGCTTGCTGGACCAACAGTCTCAAGAATATGGTTGCCAGCATCACCAAAAGGCTGCATTGACCAGGGGCTGACCAGAGGCAGGAAGACTTGAGTTCAAATCCAGCCTAAGATAGGGTGATCTTAGGCAAGTCACTTAACCTAGTTTGCTCAGTTTCCTTATCTATAAAGGAAAAGGAGAAGGAAACAGCAAACCACTCCAGTATCTTTGCCAAGAAAACTCCAAGTGAGATCTGAGAAGAGTTGGGCATGACTGAATAACAACAATTCAGACTGAAGTTGTTGGGGAGGGCAGTTTAAGCGAGTAGAAGTCTAGAATTCTGGTCTACCTTTAATGATATTAGCTGACATCTATTTATTCCTTTATGCCCTACTTTACCTACAAATCACAAGTGTCTTCACAACAACCCTGTGAGATAAGCAGCCCTAAACATGATGAGTCCCATTCTGCTCATAAGAATTGGAAGTTCGAAGCTGGATACGCTGGTTGAAGTAAGTTCATATAAACTGAGTTTGAGTGTTTTATTCTATAGGCAGCAGGAAACCACTGAGGATTTTGAGCAAGGACTATTCAGAGCTGAGCATTAGAAATATTATTGGGCAGCTGCATGGAGGATGGATTTGGAGAGGAGGGAGAGAGCGTTTGGCCCAGTTCCTGAAACATAGCAGAGACTTAATAAATGCTTTCTGGTTGCCTGAGGAGAGTCAGAGAGAAGAGGAAGGAAAGGAAGTTATCATAATAGTTTGAATGAGAAGTTTGATAAAGGTCTGAACTAGGCTGGCGAGAAATATATTATGGAGGTAGAAAGGGAAGAGTGGAAGATGACCTTAAGGTTCATTGTGTTTACCTGTGAGAATTTAAACTCCCAGGGCAGGCACTCAGCATTCATTTTTTAAGGACCTACTATGTGTCACGCACTATGCTAGGTGCTACAGATAAGAATACAAAGAATGAACCAATCCCTTCTTGCAAGAAGCTTGTATTCTCAAAAACGTCTGATTGATTAGCTAATTTGAACAGCTAATACTTTCTTCAAAAAGAATGCAGAGAAGCTTTAGTATATGAAAGCTTTGGAAATGTAGTCTTTAAATTAATACAAGAAAATAGATTTATTTTTAATGTTAAAAAATGTCCTCATACCCAGAAGGTTTGGAATCATTGCCCTAGACAAGAGCTCTAGTATTTATTCCTTCCTGAACTCTGAAATCCATCTACCAGACATGTGATGGCTATTCTTTCATTCTTTTTTTTTTTTAAAGGAGAACACAGCCCAAGAAAGGTTCAATAACTCGTTGATAAAATAAAATCTAGGTGTTTTTTTATTCTGCATTCTACCCTCCAGGCTAATGTTTCCTCAACTATGGGCAACGGAATCATTACAAGAAGTTCTTGAATTCATATATACACAAAGCACTATTCACTTTGATCTTTCATTTCAACTCCTATCATGGGGAGGAGGCAATGGAATATCTTAAAAAAATGTTTTTAAATAGTGACCTCAAACTCCAAAGGTGGGGAATCATTGTACTAGAGAAGAGTTTAAGTATGGTCCAAAGACCTGAGGGTGGGCTGGGGGATGCACATTATTTTCATAATAATACCAAGCTATTTTCATTTCTGATATGGTAAATATGTAGAGGTTTAATTAGAGGATTCTCTTTCACCTTTTTGGGGGGTGTACCCAGTGCTTATTAGCGCAATCGCCAGTGCATAGTAGGCATTTAATGAATGTTTATTGCTCTATTGATTATAACCTCATATAAACAAAGCTCTTCGAGGAATAGTCTTTAATAATTTTTAGAGTGCAAAGGGGTCTCGAGACTAAAAAGTTTGAGAACTTTGGACTGCAGTCATTGAAGGCTGGATTCATACCATTTGAGTAGGATGAGTTTCAGTAGTAAATGGGCCATTTTCTTAGGGTTTAGGTATCTTTATTTCTTTTTTTAAAATTTTTTTACTGTCTTTTTTAAACATTTATTAATATTTATTTTTTTGAAAAGTTAACATGGTTACATAATTCATGCTCTTACTTTCCCCTTCACCCCCCCCCCCCACTTCCCCCTTCCCCCCATGGCAGATGTGTATTTCCACTGGTTTTAACATGAGGTATCTTTATTTCTAACAGAGTCTCTTTGCCCCCAATACCCATTATTCTGACTTTATTAGCTCCACAGATGAATAGACATCTTAAGGGTCAAAGTTGATAATAAGCAGATGACACTTTTACTACAAATGGTTTTTTTTGTTTTGTTTTGTTTTGTTTTAGGAAATCTTTCTGAAATTGAGGTGGTTTCGTCAAAAAAAACATCCATAGTAGTAAAATGAATCAAACTCAAAGATTCAAGTTGGATTCAAAGATTTGGAAGGGGCCAGCCTGGGGCCATTTTCCTTTCCCCTTCTCTGAATCTTTGATTCTGCCTCTATTAATAAAGTGGGTTGTGTGTTAATGAAGTAGTTGCTAGAGGATGAAAAAAGGAATGCGTTTCCATTGTAATTGCATTCTCAGGTCAAAAGTGATCAATTCATTTTCCTTAAAAGACACTTTACAAACACAGAATCAAAACATAAGCTAAAGTTATGCACTCAAATTTAAAATAATTTGACAATGAATGATGCCTCTTCCCAGGAAGCAAGACTAGGCAACCAATCAAAATTCAAGGATGATAGTAATTGATGAAAATAATCGCCAGTAAAGCACTTCACCTATGTCATCTCATTTGATCCTCAGACCAGCCCTGGGAAGTAGGTGCTACTATTATCCCCATTTTATGGATGAGGAAAACAGCCAAAGTGAATTTGAAGTTGAAATTGAATGCCTCCTTTGATACTGATACAGCTATTTAGTTGTTTCATTAAAAACTTAATTACTGGGGACAGTGGGGTAGCTCAGTGGATTGAAAGCCAGGCCTAGAGATGGGAGGTCCTGGGTTCAAATCTGGCCTCAGACACTTCCCAGCTGTGTGACCCTGGGCAAGTCACTTGACCCCCATTGCCCACCCTTACCACTCTTCTGCCTTGAAGCCAATAGACAGTATTGACTCCAAGACGGAAGATAAAGGTTTAAAAAAATTACTATTTAATTTTTAAAAAATTGGGCCAGACTTGTGATTTCATTGGTTTAGAAAATTTCTAATAGGGGAAACTTCTTCTACTGATGCAATTCAGTTACTATTTTAAAATGTATATGCTTATGTAAAACCCAGTGGAATTGTGCTGGCTATGGGAGAGGAGTGGGAAGAAGGGAGAGAAAGAACACGAATCATGTAACCATGGAAAAATATTCTAAATTAATTAAAGAAATAAAAATTTAAAAAATTTAAAAAATAAAATGTATATGCTTAGAGAGTTGCCTGAGAGACTGAACCAATAACTAACTTGTCCTGGATTCTTCTTGATTCTGAGGCCAGATCTGGTTGCTATTTCCACATTGAGAAGTTACCTTAATCTACAACAAAATAAAAGAAGGACCCAATTCTAGATTGCGTTAATATGATTAACCTCTTTGGGTGAAGAAAGTGATTTATACAAGGTAACTAAGTGAGCAAGGGATGTTTATATATCCTGTGCTCAATATACTTTGCATCCCATTCTCAGATTACAATTTTCTGGGGCATTATTACTTTCCACCAGTCTCAGTCTAGTTAAAGTGAGAAAGACTTCAAAGCCTTTCCAGTTGACTTGTGATCACCGATTCTGATGGGAGGATAGTAAAAACCCAAATAACTTAAAGAAACTAATAATTCAAAATCTTAACTTTAGGCATTATCTTCAATCCTTTTTTCCCCTACTAAGCTTTAGAAAAGTAGGATTCTTGCATCACTACATACCCCATTGGGGCTTGAAGGTCACCCTGGGTTCCTGGAGGGTAAGCCAGCAGAGTACAAACTCTGGGAGACTGTCCCAAGCTAGAAAGGCTCTGAGGACACATTTAGCAATGCATGGACATTATGTCTATTTATTCATGCATGTAAATGTTGCTAGAGAGGATGAAAGCTCACTGAGGGCAGGGATAGTTTCATTTTTGTCTTCGTACCTCTTCGTGCTTAGGACACAATGCTTGTTGATTCTTTAATTACTTTTAGGGGACCAGTCTAGTGAAATTCAGAAAGGCTCATCAGCAATTTGGTTTTGAGGAAGGCTGCGGTGGGAGCGGTGGGGTAGTTTTTACAGCCACAGAAACTTTCCAAGATTGCCAATCAATCTGTAGATGGGTTAATCTGTGGAGGGGGTAACCACACTGATAAAACCACAGATCCTCGAAGTACTGAATTCAGTATTTTAAATTTAAAATATTTTAAAGGGATGATGATGTTCAGTCATTTTCAATCACATCCAACTCTCTGTGACGCCATTTGGGGTTTTCTTGGCAAAAGACACTGGAGTGGTTTGCCATTTCCTTTTCCAGTTCATTTTACAGATGAGGAAACTAAGGCCAAGAGTTAGTGATTTTCTCAGGATTATACATCTAATAAGTGCTTGAGGATAGATTTGAACTCAGGAAAATAAGTTTTCCTGACTCCAGACCCGGCATCCTATCTACTTCACAACTTACCTAAAGTAGGAGTTGGTAATGAGTAGCCAAACCCATTGGTTGAAACTTTCCTCCCTTTCCTGTGCCATTTACCTTACCTTGATAGGGATAGAAAATAATACAAAGGAAAGTGAGTGACTATAGAGAGACTTCCAAGCAGAGAGGCACGAAGAATCTGGGTTTAGTTTCAGCCATTTGTCATGTATGGAATATAGGGGATACATGATTCAGTTAGGGGACTGAAGCAACAAGAGCCTTTCCAGCTTGGGGATTTGGTGACTCCAGGTTTCCCTGTAAGAGGGAGCCAATCTTGGATGAAGGGGTCACCACAATCCTACCCTTTCAATGGAAGGGGATGTGTATAAGTCATTTACCAACTAGCAGTTGTTGTAATGGGTTTATACTGAAAGAAGGTATATAGTCGCTAGAATGCTACTCGGGGCCAGGGGTTGGGGGAGAGTGGGATGTAGTTTGTGCCCACAGAGGAGTCATTTTCTCTCTACACAAGTAACTGGTCTATGGGGAAGATGAAACCAGAAACACTGGCCTCATTAGCACCACGTTCTAGCCAACTGAGCTAACCAACATGCTAATTAGCAGAGAAATCCCCAAAAGGCAGGCAGCTGGAGAAAGGAGGAGCAGAAGCAAAAGACCTAAATAATAAGCCCTTGAATAATTCAGTGTTGTCTGTACAGACCACACTACCACATTGGAAGCTCCATTTCATATGGGTGGGAATCAGGGCACTAAAAAGGGAATTAGAAAAACCCAGAATCACGTTGTTGAAGTTATTATTACTATTATTATTATTACTATTATCTATAATGTTGTCGATCATTTGCATTTAAAGGTTTTATAATAGTGATAATTAGCAATAATGTTCCAATTATTATTGATAGTGACAGGGGTAATAATAACTCTCCATCTTTATAAAGGCTTTAAATGATCATTAATAATAATCAGAGAAGAAGATGAGAGGGGAAAGTAATAGGCCAAACAGAAAAGATTTGTTTTCTTGGTGTGGCCATAGGAATTCATTGGTATAGAGTACTCTCAGTAAGGACACTCCTTCTACCAATGCAAACCCATAACTCAGAGTCTTAGGGAAAGGTTTCTTAACCCAAAGTTTACGCACATGTGTTTTAAATTTTAAATAGTTTGGTAACTGCATTGCAATGAAATTGGCTTTCTTGGTAATCCTATGTATTTTACTTTATGCATTTAAGAAACATTTTTCAGGGCAGCCAGGATTGAGAGTCAAGCCTAGATAGGGGAGGTCCTGTTTCAAATCTGGCCTCAGGCATGTCCCAGATGTGTGACTCAGGGTAAGTCACTTAACCTTCATTGCCTAGCCCTTACTATTCTTCTGCCTTGGGACCCATATACAGTATTGATTCTAAGACAGAAGATATGGGTTTAAAAAAATTAAATAAACCTTTTTCTAAGAAGGAGTTTATAGGCTTCTCAGACTTCCAAAGGTTACCATGATCCAAAAAAGGTTAGGATCCTTGTCTTTGAGAGTTGCCTTAGATATTGAAAAATAAAATGATTTGCCCAGGGTTTCACAGTCTGTTTGAATCAGAACTCTGAAATCAGGTTCTCTTGTCTATAAAGTCTGCTTTTTATCCACTATGCCAACTGCCTCTCAGATCCAGGATTATATAATAATAATAATAATAATAATAATAATAATATTAACAGCTAGAATTTATACAGCACTTTGAGTTTTGCAAAGTATATTACACATATTATCTCATTTGATCCTCACAAAAACCCTGCAATGCAGGTGCTATTATTACTCTTATTTGACAAGTGAAGAAATTGAGGCAAACAGAAGCTAAGTGACTTGCCCAGGGTCCTACAGCTATTAAGTGTCTGAGGCGGGATTTGAATCCAGGACCAGGATAATGGATTCAATTGTCCACCTAGCTGCCTCTAACAATACTCACTTTGCAGAGTACTGAAGTAGCAATAAAAGATGGGAACAGTACAAACATGCACAACACAGGTAGCCATTGGTCACAAACTCATTGTCTTGAAGATGTTCATGAGAGCCTATCACCACCAACAAAAAAAAATAAAAAGGACCATGGGTGATGAATCAAACCAAAGAAATTACTAGAACCCTGTCATCCATCAAAGACACTGAAAATAGGAGCTCAAATTTCCTTTTAAGCAGCTCACAGAATCATAAAATTTTAGAATGGAAAGGATTTATTCCCATCTCCCCATTTTATAAATGAGGAGGCTGAGGATTAGAAAAGTTGAGTGACTTGTTCAAGATCACACAGAGGTAGATCAAATACTGGAATTTCTTGGAAGCACAAAGCTCTTACCACTGTCCCACACTATCACTGAGGAACCACATCAGATTTCCCAGGTTTTACATTTTAATTTAAAAAAAAATTTAAAGGGTAAAAAAGACTATTGATTAAAAGCAGCCCAGAGGAAGGTGAAGGAAAATCTAAACTCTGAGATTCCATTTTTGGAATGGCACACATCCATTCCATCATGTTTCCATCCACTCCTGGAAGAGTGGGTCTTAGATGGTTAAGAAAGGAAGATTTGAGGAAGAGTAAAAGCTAAGTGTTTAGCTGTGTTGACTTTTCTTATTTCTGAAAGAACTTTTGCACAGACATATCCCTGTTTAGAGTGCAGGAGGGCTTGGAGAGAAGGAAATCATTTAAGCTTTCAGGAAACTTGAGACTCAAAAAATAAACCAGTTCTCAGTGGTAAACAACTTAGATAACCAATGGAACAGAACTGATGCCCACTATTTGCTCTAACCAAAAAGCCAGCATTTTTGCTTCATTCATCTTACACTGACTATTTTTCTGTAAAATAGTAGGAACAGAAGGTAGGCATCAATTCATGAGAGGGTTGGGAGAGAGTTTAATTACCCTTTGCAGCTTTAGACAAATCTCATTTGGATCACTGATCTAGTCTTGGAGGAGACCTCAGAAGCTATCCAGTTTTCATTTTACATAGGTGGAAACTGAGGGCCAGAGAGGATAAGTGACCTGTCTAAAGGTCACAGAGTGAACTGAGGATAGAGATTTGAACCCAAGTCCTCTGAATGCCACAACCAAACATGATGTATTCAACAAGTTACAATTCAATTCTAGTAAATAGTGGGGGAAGAAAAAGTATTTAAAACCATAAAACTCTTAGAACTTAATGTGCACATTATTAAATGATTGATAAATTCTATTTGATAACATTTCATTTATCAAAGGAAGGAATGAAAAGTATTTATAAGTTGAGAAAAAAACAAATTAGAAGGGTTAAAAACTCTCTTCTGATTCTTGTTTCTCTTTAGACCCTGCCTATGTGTGCTGAGATATACAAATACAACAGGGGGCGCTAAGGATTAAATCTGGGGTAGGCATTTCTTACATTGTGGTTTATGTTTAAGGAAGGAAGAGATGCTAAAAGCGTTCTGCCTCTGCTTTCCTTCTCTTTCTCCTCTGAAAAATAAAAAATAAGAATGGCAACCCAAAGTCGTCTCGTGGTTTTCCTCCCTCTCTTTTATTTATTTTTATTTATTTATTTATTTATTTTTAAACCTTAACTTCTGTGTATTGTCTCATAGGTGGAAGATTGGTAAGGGTGGGCAATGGGGGTCAAGTGACTTGCCCAGGGTCACACAGCTGGGAAGTGTCTGAGGCCGGATTTGAACCTAGGACCTCCCGTCTCTAGGCCTGGCTCTCAATCCACTGAGCTACCCAGCTGCCCCCCTCCCTCTCTTTTAAACGGTAAATCAATTAAGTGGCTCTGGCCCAAGGAAAGCATCTATTATCTGGGCATCACTTTGGGATGCAGCAACATCACTGGCAAGATAATCCAGCCACAGGTACCCGCGATGCCGTGGCAACGGCGACTAGGACACTCCGGGGAGCTCACCAGCCTCGTGGAAGGGAACTTGCTCCACTAGGTGGTAATGGGATTGGGAAGGAGGTCGCTCTCACCTTGTTTGGAGTTGACGTCTGATGGGATGTGGGAAGGATGCGATCCTGGTGAAAAGTGCTCGTCGCTGTAAGTGATGAGTGGGGTGAGAGGGTGGACTGCGTGGGATGGCTGCACCACGGGCACTTTATTGGACTGCAAAGTAACAACAGTAACAACCGTTAATATTCCTGCTCTCCTTCTGACTTGATGTTCTAACAGCCACACCCCCCCATCTCCTGCCTTGGCAGCCCACATCCCCTGCATGCACTGCCTCCCACCTTTGTTCAACAGAGCCACTTAAACCGGGGCCTCCTGGGTACAACAGAAGCCACATCTTTCCCAAGCCCAGGGCCATTTTTAAGTCAGACTAAGTATGTCAAGCCTACTATTGTTTTCCTGGCTTGTATTTCATATATTCTAACAAAATGCCTGAATTCTTACATTTGCATCCTTGAAGAGTACTTAAACTGGAGGTGAAACGGTAGTGGTTGGATGTATGATAAAAACACATCAAATAAAATTATAATAACATTAATTTGTTCATAATTAATGCTATACTATAATAAGGAAATTAATATTAATAGTGAAATTGTAATTGCTAAAAATATATTAAAATAAGAATAATTCATTTTTTTTAAACCCTTACCTTCTGGCTTAGAATCAATACCACTAATTTGGTTCCAAGGCAGAAGAGTGGTAAGGGCTAGGCAATAGCAATCAAATGACTTGCCCAGGGTCACATAGCTAGGAAGTGTCTGAGACCAGATTTGAATCTAGGACTAAGCCTGGCTCTCAGTCCATTGAGCTACCCTGCTGGCCCTGAGGATAAATATTAATATAGCATAATATAGTATGTGATGGGGTCTTTTTATGGTCTTTCATTGAACAAGAATTCAGTTGAGACCATATTCTCTGATTCATTCAAAGCTACTTAGTGCTTTGGACTGTTTAAAAATCATCATTTAAATTTCATTTAATTTTCTATTAATTTTTAAATTTTTAATTTTTTTAAACACCATTCTTTTTTAAAAAAAGGTCTCTTTCTCATTTAACCCAATCAGTTTCCTGTCTCGCTTTGCATTTGCTTCCTTGCCTGGTTCTGTATACCGCACAGATGAGGCTGGATATGGGTGCCCAATGTTAAATCAAACTAGAGTTTAAACCTCCATTTTCATTTTCCATAATTTGTGTTTTGCCATAATGACAAGAACTCTCTAATTTTGGGCAAATGTTTGGGCAACTTAATTCAGGAGTTGCAGCCTTGCTAGCAGCATTTCTCTCTCTCTCTCTCTCTCTCTCTCTCTCTCTCTCTCTCTCTAACTCTTATCTCCTGCCTGAGTATCAGTTCTGAGTATCAACAGAAGGACAAGGGCTAGGCAAATGGGTTAAGTGACTTGCCCAGGGTCACACAGCTAAGAAATGTCTGAGGCAGATTTGAACCCCGGTGTCCTGGCTCTATCTACTGTGCTTCCTAGTTACCTCCAGCAGCATCTCTTTTTACGAATATTTCATCTTCATTTGTGCTCCACTAATTTGGCCTCTGCTAATTCTACCTGGGATGTGCTTCTTTTTATTATAAGGTAACCACAAAGCCAGGCTTTGCCAAAGTGAATTAGTCACGTAAACACGAATGCAGGGGCATGTTTCATTTACTGAAGGGAATCAAGTGTTTTCAAGAAGTTTAGGCCATAAATGTCATATGCAAATAAGGCTGCTGATTACAAGCTAGGCTTCTTCCTTTGTGAAACAGCCAGCCAGGGTGAGATCTCTCTTCAGTTAATACTTCTTGAGTAATTACTGAGGGAACTTGAAAGTAACCAAACTTCGTTTATTTAAAATATTCCTTAATTCAGACTTTTTGGCTAGTTCAGACTGGCCTTCCCTCCAATTAATCTTGAGTGGTTTAGGCCTCACTGTAATGCAAATGAAATTATGTGTGAAGTCGATTTCCTCCCAGACAAATGCCAGCTAAGGTAAGTGGTGCAGGAGGCAGACAGACAGAGAAATGGGCCCAGTGAGTCCTGTTGCTACGCAGGGGCGCACGCTCAGGACTGGCGTCTCTGAAGCATCTTTATGTCTCCCCTACCCATAACACATGCTAATTTTGCATTTGATTCTTCCGACAAATTAGGTGTAATGTTAAGAGGTGCTGTGACTGAAACATGCATGACTGCCCTGGGGAAAAATAGGGGCAATTATCCTAGTAATACTTAATTCTCTTTTACACCCTATCATTACAACCTCCACCCAAGTGGGGGGGGGCGGTGAGGTGAGTAGGGAGAGGGGGGAAATCCTGTGTGTGTGTGTGTGTGTGTGTGTGTGTGTGTGAGAGAGAGAGAGAGAGAGAGAGAGAGACAGACAGACAGACAGACAGACAGATAGACAGAGACAGGGAAACAGACAGAGAGAGGGAAAAAGAGGGAGAGAGAAGAGAGAGACAGAGAGACACAGAGAGACACAGGGAGAGACAGAGACAGAGAAAGAGGGAGAGGGAGAGGCAGAGACAGAGAAACAGAGACAGGCAGAGAGACAGAGAGTGAGGGATATGAAAGAGAGGAAGGAAGGGAGAGGGAGAGAGAGGGAGGGGATAGGGGAGGGAGAGAGAAAGTGAGGGACAAGGAAAGAGAGGGAGAAGGAAAGAGAGGGAGAAAGGTAGGGGAAAGACAGAGAAATGAAGAGAAAGAGAAGTGGAAGAGAAGGGGGAGNGTCCTTTGGCAATCCTGCGAGGAAGTGTTTTAGTACAACCATTTTTTTTTTGACTGAAGAAAAGTGATTACTAAAGAAAAAACCCATCGCAACTCTGAAGAAGCAAGAAAGGCGGATGATTATTTTAATTGTCCCTCATTCATGAAGTAGTAGCGCTCAAGGAAGTTTGGTTCTCTAGGAAGGCTATTAAATGTCCTCAATTTTTTAGATAGGAATCCTAGGAAAGCCTTTTTTTTTTTTTAAACCCATACCTTCCATCTTAAAATCAATACTGTAAATTGTTTCAAGGCAGAAAATCAGTAAGGGCAATGGTAGTTGAGTGACTTGCTCAGGGTCACGCAGAGGAAAATCATTAAATAAATAATAATTAATAATATAATAAAAATTATTACATCTATATGTTATATATAAATACAATAAATAAATATATTTAAATAAATAGTTTCTATTGATTGGCTATCAGTCCTCAATCATCCCAGATTCTTGCTTCTACCCTTTCTCTCTGCCGCTTTTCCTTCCTTATGTCCATTCACCATTTCTGACCCTGTATGAACCACCATTCTCACCCTGGGGGCTGAAGGAGTGGCATGTGGGAGGCCTGAGACAGAGAGCAAGGAGCTTGGAGATGACTTGAATATGAATAGAGAACGAGTCAGGGTAAGAATAGAAGCAGCGGAAGCCCAAGGTAGGTGCTACAGTAGGGTTAAGAAGACATCTGGGAGTGGGGTTAAAATCAGGGTTTGGGAGAGGAGTGGGAAGAATAAAGAAGGGCAAAAATGCCTTTGAGCAACCATTCTGCCACCCTGCTCCAACAAGGGCACTCGACCCTTCCCCATAGGATTCTTGGCAATCCTTTCTTTGACTTTTAAAAGCTGAAATCAGAATAGGCTCTCCATGCAAGAACCCCTTGGCATCTAGAAAGATCCAAACATTCAGCTACCATGATCACAGCCTTGGATGGTGTCTCCTTTCCAGTCAAATGTAAGTGCATACTAGTAGCCACTAAATAATGATGATGATGAAAGCTAACATGTACACGGAGCTTCAAGGTTTGCTAAGCACTTTCTAACTATTATCTCATTTGATCCTCGACAATCCTGGCAGGCAGGACCTTCATTTTACAGATGAGGAAAATGAGGCAGGTAGAGGAGTTAAGTGACTTGCCCAGGGCCACACATACTGGAAGTGAGATTCCCACTGCTCTCTCTATAGAGCCTGTGACCTTGTGTTTTGAGTTCCAGAAAAAGTAAATGATGCAAAATAGAGGGATTCTCAAAAAAAGGTGGTAAACACTGTGAAAACCAAAATGCTAAATATTTGATATAACAACCACTGTATTTAAAGGTTAAAAAAAAAAACCCTTACTTTCTTCATAGAATCAATACTGAGTATTAGTTCCAAGGCAGAAGAGAAGGAAGGGCTAGGCAATGGGGGTTAGGTGACTTGCCCAGGGTCACACAGGTAGGAAGTATCTGAGGCCAGATTTGAACCCAGGACTTTCATCTCTAGATCTGGCTCTCAATGCATTAAGCCACCTTGCTGCTCCCCTGGATTTAAGGTTAAAAGAAACGGGTCTCCATTATTGCTTTACTTACATCCTGTATGATCTCAGAAAAATTTCTGAGCTACTCTAGGTCTCAAGCTTTCTGTATAACAAGAGGGTTGGGTTAGATGGGCTTTGAGATCCTTCCATCTCTATTTTTCCCAGACCAGATGTTCTCTAAATTCCCTTGCAGAAACTGTGACCCTACCCTAATTGGGCTTTCAAGGTCCCTGAAGCACGTTCCCAGAAACTTGTCTGGCTCTTGTCTAGGTTGTTCTATCACAGATGGAGAAGGGAATAAACATTTATAGAGTGTCAATTATGTGCCAGTCACTGTGCTAAGTGCTTTTAAAACTTTTTTTAATTTTTTAAACCCTTACCTTCTGTCTTAGGATTAATATTAAGTATCAGTTCTAGGGCAGAAGAGTGATAAGGGCTAGGCAACTGGGGTAAAGTGACTTGCCCAGAATCCTAGGAAGGTGTCTGAGGCTGGATTTGAATCCAGGTCTTCCTGACTCCAGCCTCAATGCTTTATCTTCTGTGTCACCAAATGCCTGTATCACAGATGATACCATCATGTCTAACGAATAACTCTGAGAGGACTATGAGGCCACTATTTAAACCTCAATGAATGCCATTCCCTGGATAATTCATCCCCACTCTCCCAAAGAATTATTCCAAGAAATAACATAGCACTGGTAGGGGTACGAGTTGTTAAGAAAATGGATGTCATTCTAGCAAAGGCCAAAAAATGCTTGAGCCCCCTAATGGCTCGGACTGCCTGCTAGTTAAGTAGGGTAATTTGGGGGGTTAGAGTAGGGATACCTGCTGTCGAGGGTCACTATTGCCCATTCTGTACATCTACAGATTTCCATTTAAAACCAAAGTGTAGACTCTGGCTGTGCATAAAGGTTTCAAATCCTTTTTCAATTGGTTGTGCATTTTACCAATAGTTATCCTGTTAATAACTGAATCCGGGGGAATTTTAACACTCCACCAACTTATTGAGATGGGAAATTCCATCTGGCCTCAATCGTTATGGTGGCATTTAACTTTTTATTAAACTCTTTAAAAGTCTAGTACTTGTGAAATAGAAAGCATGTAATTTAATACCGTGCTCCCCTCACTTCCCTGAATTTGATCTTCACAAGCAGCCTAACAAAGAGAGCAGATTTAATTTCCAGTACCAAGAGGACCTGTTGAATTCTTCCATCAAACAGAATTTAAAAGAACATTTAAAGCCAGAAATCTTTCTGAAGGAACCCCAAAATTGTGCCTCTTTTTAGAAAGTCCCTCTTCTTGGTAAACCTACTCTGCAACCCAGTAATATCATTCTGTTGTCTGTTTCTCTTCCAGAACATTCATTTCTTGCCTCCATGCCCACGCTGCCATGCCTGCAGTGGACTTGCTCCTCCAATCCATTTCTTAGAGATCCAACTTTCTTTCAAGCGCAACTCAAGGGGGCAGAGGGTGGTTTAATGGATTGAGAGCCAGACCTGGAGATGAGAGGTCCTGGGTTCAAACCTGGCCTTGGACACTTCCCAGCTGTGTGACCCTGGGCAAATCACTTGACCCCCAATGCCTTGCCCTTATTGCTCTTCTGCCTTGGAACCAATCCACAGTATTGATTCTAAAATGGAAGGTAAAGGTTTTAAAAAAAAGTACAACTCAAGTCCATTTCCTATAGGAAGCCTAACCTGATCTCCTTAGTTGCTAGTGCTCATCTAATTACTTTGTGTGTGTGTGTGCGTGTGTGTGCGTGTGTGTGTGTGTGTGTGCGCGTGTCTTCCATCATGCCCCCAAGAATCCAAACTCTTTGAAGTTTTGCTTTTTGGCTTCAAATTCTCAGCTCACCTCCTCCTCCAGAGTCCGATACAAGGTAGTCACTTTACAACACTTATTGACTGAACATATGAAAGTTTTAATATCACCATTTTGTCATCTGGTAAAACGGAGGGTCAGAAAGAATAAGAAACTAAGAGGCCCTTGGCCAAACATCTAATAAACGTCAGAGTTTAGTCTTTTAGTGCTACATCCATTCATCTTTTTTCTACTCTGCCACACAGATGTCCAGCTTAACAGGGCAGTGTTCTAATTTAGCAAAGGGTACACTGTGGAGAATCTACCACCATCAAAAGACAACTGGAACATTTTTCTTCCTTACCAGCATTGAACACTAGGTGGGCGCCCTGCTTCTATTGCTTATTGTCCTACCAGATACATGTGGGTGAACTCAACACTCGGCATTCCTGAGTGTATACCCAATTCAATCTACTTCTTCTGTCAAAAAGACTCACTTAATAATTAATTTTTTTTCCCAGGGGCAGCTGGGTGGTTCAATGGATTGAGAGCCAGGCCTAGAGATGGGAGGTTCAAATGTGACCTCAAGACACATCCCAGCTGTGTGCCCCTTAGCAAGTCACTTAAGCCCCATTGCCTAGCTCTTCTGCCTTGGGACCAATACACAGAATTGATTTTAAGATGGAAGGTAAGGGTTGAAAAAGTAAAATAATTCATCTCCACCCCCCACCCCCGCCAGAGTCTTATCTGTTCCTCAACTATTTAGCTGAGGATGAGAACAGTAGCTTGTCCCACAAGACCTTCTTCTCTTCTTCCTCTGTACTATTTTGTTTAATGATCTCATCAGCTCCCATGGATTCATTGGCCATCCCTGATGATGTACCCATCTGACCCCAAACTCTCTGCTGACCTTTAATCTCCCATCTCCAACTACTTATTAAATTTATTCAACTGGCTGGCCCACAGGCATCTTAAAGCCAACACATCTAAAACTGAACTCTCTCTTTCCTCTAAATCCCAGCATTCTTCTTAATTTTCCTATGCTGGTTCCACCATCCTTCCTATCACCCAAGCTCGTAACCTAGGTGTCCTCCTGAAGTTCTCACTTTCTCTCACCCACCGTATCAATCTGTTGCTAACTCCTACTAATTCTACCTTCATGACACTGCTCCCACCATGATTCAAGCCCTGGTTGTTCTCCCTACATTTAAATTTCTCCCTTGTCCTTTGATCCTGCAGCTGCCAAACTTGACTTCCCAACCACAGTTATCACCATGCCACATCCTTCCCCTTCCCAATTCAATAAACATCAGGGATTCTTCATTCTTCATGTATCAAATAGAAAATCTTGTGTTTGGTCTTTAAAAGCCTTCCTATTCTGGTCACTTCCTACATTTCTGGTCTTCTTTTTTAGTTAAAAAACAAAGAAACAACCCTTACCTTCTGTCTTAGAGTCGATGTAAGTTTTGGTTTCAAGGCAGAAGAGAAGTAAGGGGCTAGGCAATTAGGGTTAATAACTCACCCAGGGCCACACAACTAGGAAGTATCTGAAAACAGATTCGAACCCAGGACCTCCCATCTACAGGTTACCCCTATTTTTAATCTTTTTACACCTAGCTCCCCTCCACATACTCAGTAATCTGTATGTGTGATTTTTTTTAAAACCCTTGTACTTCGGTGTATTGTCTCATAGGTGGAAGAGTGGTAAGGGTAGGCAATGGGGGTCAAGTGACTTGCCCAGGGTCACACAGCTGGGAAGTGGCTGAGGCCGGATTTGAACCCAGGACCTCCTGTCTCTAGGCCTGAGTCTCACTCCACTGAGCTACCCAGCTGCCCCTCAGTAATCTGTAGATACTGGCTTCCTTGCTGCTGCTTCTTGCACAATAACAGAAGACACTCTTATTTCCCACTTCTGTGAATTTTTTATCAACTCTCTCTCTCATGCCTGGAATACTCTCACTTCTCATCTTTGCCTCCTGCTTTCTCTGGCTTCCTTCAGATCTCAACTCAAATCCTTCCTGGTTCCTGTTAAGGTAAGTGCCGTCCTTATGAGATTACTTCTAAGCTATCTTACACATGTGTAAACTTCTATGTTGTCTCCCCCATTTGGATGTGAGCTTCTTGAGAGCAAGGGCTGTTTTTGTCTTTCTTTGTATGTAGACTGTCCTGCACACAGCAAGTGCTTAATAAGTTAAATAAGTCAATTGTTGACTATTTCCCTTTATTATATATGTTTTTATATATGATATATTGCTATATATCATAATATAGTCCACTATAATAATATAGCATTATATTACTTATATATGCCTCTCCCTATATATATAAATCATAATATAGTCCACTATAATAATATAGCATTATATTACTTCTATATGCCTCTCTCTATATATACCTTGCAATATTCTCTAGTCTGGAGTTATTGTCCAGATTCTCACATGACACATACAAATCATCCTTTTTTTTTAAACCCTTACCTTCTATCTTGGAATCAATGCTGGGTATTGGTTCTAAGGCAGAAGAATGGTAAAGGACTAGGCACTGGGAGTTAAGTGACTTGCCCAGGGTCACACAGTTAGGAAGTATCTGAGGTGAAATTTGAACCCAGGACCTCTTGTCTCTAGGCTTGGCTCTTAATCCACTGAGCTACCCAGCTGCCCCCTTACAAATCATCTCTTATTAAAACTTAGGTCTTATTTTTGAATGTTAGATCTTGAGAGCACTTTAACAAATGACTACATAAATGATTTTGTTTACTCCTCACCACAATTCATTGAGACAAGTATTATTGTTATTCTCATTTTACAGAGGAAAGAAACAAGTTCGGAGAGATTACCAACAATATACGAAAAGATATTGGACCTCCTTAATTCTGAACAAGAAAACTAAGAGAATACTCATAGCTACCAACCTATATGCCTATTCTCCCATATATACAGAATCTCCATAAGTCATATCTATATATGAAGTAAGGGAATCCTTAATGAGTGTGTAACTGGGAACAGGAAATATTTGACAATAGGCCCCATTTTTACCATCTCATGGTTCATTGAAAGAAGTACAAAGCACAAGATCCTGATAGGTTTACTGTTTTTAGATTATGAAAAAGTATGTGATTTGTTAGGACAAAATGTATCTTTTATAGGCTCTTTTACAACAAGGTATTTTCCATTCCTACTTCAAGAGCATTCGAAGTTCCCTGGAAAATGTAACAACAGAAATAACTGTTCAGCGACACTATGATGAGAAACTTCAGCTAAGGCATAAAACAGGGAGATATATATTTGCCAAAGGTATTCTTCACTGTGATGGAGGAGACCCTTGGCACAGTTCTGGTCAAAGAGGGCTTTCTTATGGATGATGAGATCCTTCAGATGTTCCTGTTTGTGGATGACATTTTGCTGATTATGTCAACGTTTCAAGGAATCCTAGAAGAGATCTATAATCACTCAGAGGAATTTGACTGCCCATCCACACAGGAAAGACAAAATGGATGAAGAATGCCTATTTCCAGATTTCAATATGCATTTAAAAGGTGAGCATCTTATAGAGTTTACCCAACAGTATTTATATGTGAAACAGCTGCTAAAGATGAGAAAGGAACTGGGCTAAGTATTGAAAGGATAACAAGGAGCATTGCTTTCAGGAAAATGCAAAAATCTTTTACTGGCTCTAACTTTTTATGAAAGAAAAGCGTCATCTTTTCAATACTATATTTTATTGGTGTTGCTATATGGCAGCAAGTCATGGCATGCCATTTTCTCCAAAGAACTCAAGATTATTATCCCAACATTGAGGGGGAGGAGGATACAGGATGCAACATGTTAACCAATCAGGAATGGGAAAGGAGAATATATATAAAAGATGCCATCAAGGAAATGAATAACAAGGAGAGAAAAGAGGCAAGACAAAGCAAGAAAAAGTGGCAAAACAGAGGGATGGCAGGTGGACCTCTAGAGTGATCCACTACTGATGATGCCTTTATGATATCAAGAGAAATCAAAGAAGGTAGATGGGATGACATGTGCCAGTTTGCACATGGTTGGGCAGGAATGGATGAGCTCCCATCCCAATCACTGGAGAAAATTATTGAATCAATAAGATTACAGAATCATGTGAATATTTTAAGTTTCAAATATTTACTACCAGGACTGCCTACAAACCCAACTTAGGTTCAGAATGCTCAAAACTGAACTCATTATCTTTTCCCTCAAACTCTCACCTCTTCCTAACTTCTTTTATGTAATTACTGTTGAGGGTACCACAATCTTCCGATTTACCCTGTCTATAAAACTATAAGTTGGCATAGTACACAGAGTGCTGGGATTAGAATCATAATGACTTGAGTTCAAATCCAGTCTCAAACACTTCCTAGTTGTGGGACTCTGGGCAAAGAAATTACTTTTTTGAAGGAGTCTGTCTCAGTTTCCTCATCAGTAAAATGGGAAAATTTATAACATGACTAACCTCCCAGGGTGATTGTGAGGATCAAGTGAGATAATATTTGTAGAAGGCTTTACAACTATTAACTAGCTATGAAAAAGCTAGCAATAATTTTTGCCACCATCAACCTCACCGGCTTGGTCTGAGAATCAAATGAGATGATAGATGTCAAGGGCTCTGCAAACTTTTAAGTACTATATCAAAGAAATTTTCTAATAATAAAAAAATGATAATGACAGAGACAGAAGAGCTCAAATCCTTCTTGAAGAGTGCTCAGGAGTTCTTTCCTAAGTAACTTTCCTGACCACGCTTTGCTATGAGGAAGAATTGATCGTGTGTGTGTGTGTGTGTGTGTGTGTGTGTGTGTGTGTGTGTGTGTGTGTGTGTGTTTTCTGGTGTCAATAGGGATGTACTGGACACAGCTGAGATTAAATTTTCATTGTGATTATTTACACCTTGAAAATCTGTAAATGCCACATACAAATCAGGCCTAGGTTTGTTGTTTTGTTTCTAGTCTAGTTTTAAGTTGTTAAACACTTAGCCAGCACATCACTGGGGATAGGGAACTCCCGATGAAGAAATTGCACTGCAGGTGTACAACTGTTGTGCAATGGAGAACACGACTAATTCACCTAAATTCCTAAAAATGCCTGATGTGTAACCAAGGGAGCACTTTGATTCAGGTTTCTCCCTGTCTTTACATCATAGTTATTTCTGGGAAAAACAACAACTACCCCCTTTCACCCCAGATTGAACCCTCCCTTTTAACAAAGAAAAACAATGTCACCAAAACCCCACATCTCATAGTAACCACATCTGATGATAATAATAGTTAGAATTTATATGGTATTTTGAGATTTGAAAAGTGTGTCACAAAGGCAGCTAGGTGGCTCAGCAAACAAAGTGCCAGGCCTAGAAATGGGAATTCCTGGGTTTAAATCTTGCTTCACACTGCCTAGCTGGATAACCCTAGGAAAGTCACTTCACTCTGATTGCCTAACTCGTATCACTCTTTTGCCTTAGAAAAGATAGGTTGCATTGATTCTATGACAGAAGGTGAATTTAAAAAGTCTATCTATCACATGTTATCTCATTTGATCCTTACAACAATTCTTTTAAATGCTTTTATTTTCCCTATTTTACAAATGAGGTAACTGAGGCATAGTCAGGCTAAGTGACTTTCCCAGGGTCACCCCGTTAGCAAGTTTCTGGGTCAGGATTCAAATTCAGATCTTCCCGACTCTGAGGCCAGCACTGTGCCACCTAGCTTGCCACGATATATACAACATTCTGTCCCATTATCAGGACATCATTATTCCTGTCCACCCAGTGGGAATGAGGTGAAATCAACTGAATGCAATTGAGTGTGCCATTTCCCAACCACGTCCTTCTGAATATCTGAGATCGATAAAATCCAAAATGAAAACTGGGAATCACTGACACTCTGGTAAATGTGAAAACTTGTCATGCATTGTCTTCTGGGAGTGGAGAGAGAAACCCACAATATAATAATGAAGGCAAAACACCGGCATAAGGGAAAACGAACTGATTTACTTCTAATGTTTCTTCTGCCTCGTTACTGTGAATGCCAACTGCACTGGTTTAAAAAGATGCATATGATATTCCAAATGCTATCACTTGGTATTGTAATTATCCATGGGACTAATCCCACTCACACCAGAAAGCTCTAAGGGTGAGTTTTGTATGTTTTCCTCCTTTTCTTTTTTAACCAGAGGGGATGACTCCAGGATTGCTTGTATTCACATATAATCAAAGTTGACAAGGATTGCAGTTCAGAGAGAAATGAATAAAGAGGATGGATTAGAATATCTCTGCTGTCTCCCTGCCTCCAACATCTAAGAAAATGGAGAGAATTATGATTAGAAAGAGTTCCAGGTCAACTCTCAGGTCAGAGCTAAAGGAATTGACAAAAAAGCCTATGGAACTGGACAGAATTGGCATCCCCTAATTTTGAGATGGACAGTGAAAGGCAAGCTTTAGCTTTAATGAAGGAGATTGGAGGATTGACTTCTAAAGTTAAGTATAATCCCCAAGTCACAAAATTATATGCAGCCTTCCAAGGCTTTCTTTTTAGGTCATGTGTGTTTAACAAAGAGAACTCTCAAGAGTCTTAGAATCTTGCCATTCATTAATTACTGAGAGTGTAAGGGATGGCTTCATGATATATTATGGGCGTAGGCCAGCAGAGAAAGGCAGCCAAAGAGGGCAGGGATGGTTAAGGAGGTGGCGGGAATGGAGTGAGGAGAGAGTGACTGAATGAGCAAACCACAGAAGCAGAGGAGTGAAAAAACTGGATAATGGAGATCGTGGTTCTTCTCAGGATAGTCTGTGTGCAGAGTCAACAGAGCAAAACGGTTCCCAATTTGTTTTAGTTACAACAACATGTTATTTATATGATTTCTTTACAATCTCCTCTCCTCTTCTAAGCTTTAAGTATTGTAGAAATTGGACCTCTTTTTGTTGTTATTACTTTCTTTTCATCAAAATGAATCAAGATCATACATCTAGAAATACACGTCACTTGATATAATGGAGATATACTAGGCAATCACATCGCCAGATCTGAGAAATTTATAATTATAGAAAGGCAATATTTGTAAAAGAATAAAAAGGACCTCAACCATGGTAGGCAGCTGAGAGGCTGGGTAGGAAAATGGGAAATTTTAGGAGCAGAATCATTGATTTAGAATTAGAAGGACCCTTAAGGGTCATTTTGGCCAACTCCTTTATTTTGTTTCATTCAATTTTTGAAAACTGAACTTAACACAAAATAAAATGGACGTATCCATATATCGAGTAGACCAAAACAACAACATAAAACTTCAATGTATCGCTTGTTTTTTCAAAATATGTAGTTTCAGTATATAACTTTCAGAATTGTCCTGCTCCTCTAATTCTTGCACTTTTTCATGTTCTCCTCTTCTCTATATTATAAAAACTTCAATGACAGTTTTTCGACTTTTCCATTTTTGTCTACCCTATTGCTAGCTCCACACTCTTTCCCACCCACTTTCACAGAATTGGGGGGGGGGGATAAAAGAAAGAAAGAAAAAGAAAACCCTTGAAACAAAGATGTATAATCAAGAAAAATACATTCTCCTAATAACTGCATCTATACACGCACACATGTACACACTTACATACATGCATATATACACACAGTTCATTCAGCATCATGAGATCATCACTTAATTCAATCTGTTATGAACATTGGTCCTCTGGAATCATGGCTGGTCCCTATATTGAGCAGAGATGCTAAGTCTTCTCAAATTATTTGCCTTTACAGTGTTGTTGCTGTATAAGTTGTTCTCTTGATTCTGTTCACTTCACTCTCTATTAGTTCATTTAAGTCTACACAAGTTTCTCTGAAAGCATTCCTTTCTTCATTTCTTATAGTATAATATTCTATTATATCCATATACGTAATTTGTTCAGGGATTCCCCAATTAATATGCATCTCTTTAGTTCCCAGTTTTTTGCTTCAACGAAAAGCTACCTTAAATATTTTTTGTACCTATGAGTCCTTTTCCTTTCTTTAAACTCTGGAGTATGGGCCTACTGGCACTAGTGCTGAGTCCAAAGGCATGCACAGCTTAATGGTTTGGCGGGCATTACTCCAATCTGTGCTCCAGAATGCCTGGACCAATTTATAGCTTCACCAATGGCATATTAGTTGGCTTAGTTTGCTATAGCCCCTTCAAAAAACATATTTCTTCCCTTTTTTGGTCATATTTTTCACTCTTATGGGTGTGGGATGGAACCTCAGAGTTGCTTTCTTGTGAATTCCTCTAATTACTAGTGATTTTGGAGCTCTTTAAAAATAATTGTTTATAGTTTGGATTTCTACTTTTGAAAAATTCTCGATCATATGGTTTGATTTTTCATACTGCTAGAGAATGGGTCTTGTTCTTATAAATTTCAATCGTTTCCTTATGTGTCTTAGATATTACTTTTTAGAGATAAATTTTCTGCAAAGGTTTCTTTCCCTGCTAATTATTTCCCTTCTAATTTTAACAATTGATTTCATTTATTTGAAATCTTTTAAGTGATTTGCAATCACAATGGTCCTTTTTATCATCTGTGATCTTTTCTACATTCTATTTAGTTATAAATTCTTCTATTATTTTTTAATTCAAAGATATTTTATTTTCCCAATTACATGTAATAACAATTTTCAACAGACATTTTCCAAAATTATAAGATCCATCTTGTATCTCTCCCTCCTTTCCCTCTCCCTTCTCAGAGATGGTAAGCAATTTGATCTGGATTATACATGTATTATCATGCAAAACACACTTCCATATTGGTCATTGTTGTCAGAGAATACTCATATAAATCCAAAACCCCCAAATAAAACTGTAAATAGACTAATGTGAAAGATAATCGGCTTGATCTGTATCTGACTCCAACAGTTCTTCCTCTGGAGGTGAATAGAAATTTTTGTCATAAGACCTTCAGAATTATCCCAGATCATTGTATTGCTAAGAGTAGCTAAGTCTTTTATAGTTGATCATCATGCTGTTACTGTATATAATATTCTCCCAGTCTTGCTTACTTTGCTCTACATCAGTTCATGTAGATCTTTCCAGTTTTTCTGGAAGCACTCTGCTCATCATTTCTTACAGCACACTAGTATTCCATCACCAGCATAAACTATGGATAGTCTCATAATTTCCAATTCTTTGCCACCACAAAAAGAGCAACTACAAGTACTTTTGTACAATTACCTCCTTTCCCTTTTTTTAGGATCTTTTTGAGATACAGGCCCAGTGGTGGTATTACAGGATCAAAGGGTATGCACATTTTGTAGCCCTTTGGCCATGTTCCAACTTAGCCTCCAGAATGGTTTCAGATTAGTGTCCAAATTTTGCCACATCTCCTCCAACATTTATTAATTTCCTTTACTGTCATGTTGGCCAATCTGCCAGGTGTGAGGTGGTACCTCAGAGATGTTTTAATTTGCATTTGTCTAATCAAGTGTTTGATTTAGAACATTTTTTCATATGATTATTGATATTTTTCCATCCATGTTTTCTAAAGGCATTTTCTTCCTTAATCCTCTAATCTCTTTCTGATATGACCTTTTATATCAATGTTATATAGCCTTTTGAATCTTATCTTGGTATATGGATTATGCCTGATGTCTGCCATTCTATCTGCTTTCCAAACTCCCTCATTTTTACAGATGATGCAACTGAGGCCTAGAGAAGTCACCGGACTTGCCAAAGGTCATTTATGTAGTAAGCTTACAGAAATAGGATTTAAACTCATGTCTTCTGACTTCAGATGTAGTTTGATTCTATTAAACTAGACTCTTTAGAGACAAGATGAATAGAAGACAATGATCATTAAGGGTGCTAGTCCCTTTGAGGCACTGGGATCTAACCCTAGAGATATAGGATTGTAACGTTTGAGTAAAAAGAACAAGTAAATTTTAAAAAAGAGATGTGGGAGTAAAATAATATGTTCTTCGAAAGAGAGTATTACTTGGTCAAAGGAAATAAAAGTAAAGGTTAGTTATAATAATCTCATTTCTTTTAATTTATAAACCTTTACTTTCCATTTTAGAATCAATACCATGTATTGGTTCCAAGGCAGAAGAGTGGTAAGAACTAGGCAATGATTTGCACAGTTAAAAAAGTGTCTGAGGCCAGATTTGAATTCAAGGCCTCCTATCTCTAGGTTTGGCTCTCTATCCACTGAGTCATCTGGCTGCCCCCAATAATAACATTTCAAGGTTTATAAAAATGCTATGTATATATACCAGTTGAATCTCATAAACAGTCCTGTAAAGTAAATATCACAGGCAATTTAGCCCCATTTTGAAGATGAAGAAAGGGAGGTTCAGAGAAATTAAGTGACTTACCCATGACCATATAGCTAGAAAATATCAGAGGTGGAGTTGAAATCCAGGGATTCTTGACAAGTTTAACAACAGTCCAATTTTTTTAGGCTGCTCTCTGAGTGAGATGAGTAACTTCAGGAGACAAGGGATAATTATTGGGGAAAGAGAGATTCCCGTAGATAATAGAATCAAGAAGGAAAGGTGTGATTAAAAAAAAAAAGGTGAAAGAAATTTAAAAGGAACTGCCTTTGGAAAATGTTTAGGAACCCCTCGTTTTCTTCCAAAGGTGTAGAAGAGCCCAGCACTAGCAAAATATGTTAACTCTGAAGTGTGGTACAAATATTTATAGTGCTGCCATATTACTTGCTGGGAGATCCAAAGTGGGAGAATTCCTAGAGACCTATAACCAACTATATAATTGGTCGGAGGCCAATTCTCAGGACCGAGGACTCCTAGGGGTAGGAAATAGTATTCCCTTGGAATTAATCATATTTTGCCCCTGGCAAGACCCTGAAAATGGTTTTCTTTTAAAGGTATTTAATTATCTCTGGAACTGATCTGACTTCAAAGCATTCATTCATTCAATTGATAGTTTGGGGGCACCTACTATGTGTAACTTGATACTCCAGTAGGTCCCTGATATGTTGGACTATTTTCCATTTTTCTTTTTGTATTTCCAGTAACTAGCACATTGTCCTTCACACAGTAGGCATTTAATAAGTACTTATTTGGTTTGGACTGTTGCGAAATACCATGCCAAGTATTAAGTGGTGTGGGAGATCAGACGGGAAAGAGGTTACTTCCTAATTTGTCTTTGACAAGGAAGGCACCCCTCCTCCACACACTTTTTGCTGGGGAGTCAAGAATGGCTTTATAAAAGAAGTTGCATTTGAGGAGAGACTTGAAGGGTAGATAGGAGTGGGCAGGGCAAGCTACAGACCTTGCAAGGGCTTTGAGCCTGAGTAGGACCCTTCCCTTTTCTAGACCAAACCCATGCTCTTGAGGCAGATTCACAGAAGTGCTTTTATTCACTTAGCTCTAAAATACATACCAATTTATGGGATCTTCATTTTAGAGCTGGAGGTACTCTCTTATGTCTTAGAATTGATACAAGACTGAAGGTAAGGGTTTAAGAGAGACAGAGACACACAGAGGGAGAAAGAGAGAGAGACAAAGAGAGAGAGAGAGAGAGACAAAGAGAGAAAGAGGGAGGGAGGGAGAGAGAGAGAGAGAGAGAGAGAATGTGGCACTGGGTACAATAAGAGGATATGTCTGATTAATTATGTGCTCCTAACACCTATCTGCCTCTGAGGTGACAGGTGAGAGCATCAGTATTTGCACTGCTGCTATATATGTGTATGTTTTTCAAATGAGTGGGAAAATGACTATTTAAATGCCATTTTATGGAGTTGGCTACTAGAACTATTTTTAACAGGTACCCATCAGAAGGCCAGAGATGAAAACCAAAAAATATTTTCAGAGAAAATTTGGGGAGCCTAGTCATAAGGGACAATACTAGGGCTACAGTTAAGAAACAAGCAGTTTTCTCATTAAGAAGCAGCTTAAACTCTTTCTGTATAAATGTAACACACACATGCCCTAAGGAAAATATTAGCTTGTTGTGTGGATTTAAAAATGCATAAATACACATGTGTTTATATACAATATGAACATACATGTATTGTGTATATATGCACATGTTTATAGATCATATGTGATTGTATTACATACATATATGTGCAAATATGGACTCAATAGACCATTTCCTGATTGTATCACTATGGATCAAAAAATATTTTCTTAAATCACCTCAATGTATTTTTAGCACAGTGGAGTGGTATTTATTTATGTACTCAAACAAATGCTCTGGAGATTACTGGCTCTCTATAACTGCTTCAACATGCCTATCAGTTCAGGTTATTTAAAAAAAAAAATCCAACCCACTCATTTTCAGTCTCATTGGAAGTAGGGGATCAATTTATTCCTCCTCTTCCAGGCAGCTGCGCTCTTTCCCACTACCTATTCTTAGAGCTTGTGATTGCTGCTGTTTTATTCTGTTTGGTTTTTTTCTTAAGAGAAGAAGATGCTGTAGCAGCAGCAGCATCTGCAGCCCCTGTTGGAAAACAAGATCTGACCCTGAACCTCGAGGAAAAAAGAATTCCATTCACTGAGACATTTATTAAGTTCTTGCTGTACACAAAACATTTTGCGAGGGCTTTCACTTTAGTTCAAAGTCGAATGGGTTAGCTTAAACTTCCACGATGATCAGGAGAGCAGATAGGAAGAAGAGAGCTCAGTTGATAATGGGGGTGGAGTGGAGTACAGTAATTCTTCACGAGAGAAAGTAACTATTTTTTTCCCTTCAGTTTACCGTCACTAATGAGTCAAATGAGAATTGAAATCTTTTGAAATGAATCTATTTGTTTCAGTGGCAAGGGTCATGTGAGAGACACAGAAAGAGGAAGAGAGAGATAATGACCTTTCCAAAGACTCCCCTAATGCATTTACATAGTGCAAAAAAAAAAAAAAAGAAAAGAAAAAAAGATGTTCTATGGAAAGACAAAAACAGCCAAGATGAAAGAGAACCATGTCTCTCTTTGGCTCACAAGTACAGGATGAATATGTGAGCAAGGCATAGCCCTTTTCATGGGAATAATGAAGTTAAACATTCATATTTTCTCCATCATTGATTTGGGGAGGGCAATAGAAGGTATCTCTAGAAAACTCATTTATTAAATTAGTTTTTTAGTCTCTTTTTTACTCTTGTCCAGTGGGTGCCTTATTTTAAGAAGCAGCTGACATTTAGAGCTGTGTTAAGCTTGAAGCAGGGAATTCATCAGAGAGACTACTGAGAGCTACTCCTTGGAAGTGAGTTATACTTGACTTAGAGAAGATTTAGAGTGAATACCTGGCATGTGTTCTCTTTGGGTTTTCTGGGTATGTGTCATTTAGCCAATTCCTACACACTGTAGTATATGAAGCCCTTCAATTCTCATCTCTCTACCAACAGTCAACAAAGACCCTGATCTTGACCACTGGCTCAAAAAGAGAAGGAAAGTTCTAGAAAAAGACCCTCCAGAGTCCTTCCTTTGGCATGCTCCAGAATGCCCTGGTCCGGGACCTCCTTTTAACTAACTCAGGTCTGATAAGTAGCTATCAGCAGTCTCTCTGATGAATGTCCTGCCTCAAGCTTAATGCAGCTCTGAATTTAACTTAAACTAAGGCATCCACTGGACAATAAAAGAAGAGATGAAAAAAAGTGAGACATGGACCTCTTGTTTCCTGTCCTTTTTATTAGGTGGGAGCCAATGGTGTAAAGAGGAGAGGAGAGAAGCCTTGCTATTATAATCATTCACAAAAATTAATGACTCCCGAATACATTTTCATATAAAGGAAAACTAGGTATGCTCCTTTTCCTAGAATATCTTTCTGTGTATCATTAGTGAGCCACAGAGGCCCCAAGTCCCCAGGCTAAATAGCAGGGCCAGAGGTTGGATCTCAGGAATGTTTCCCATTTTACAGCCTGATGGATGGTTCCCTGAAGGCAATCTCTTTCTCTTTATGATATGTGACCATAGATGAACAGGAACGAGTTTAAAGGATTACTAAAAGATTCGTTCAAGTTCTTTTGCCTTTGGGAGAGGGAGGATTCATGTTCTTGTAAAGATTAGTATCTTTCCTTTGGAGGAAAAAAAAAGCCAGTAAAATAGTTGAAACTAATTTCCTGCACAGATAAGGTTATTGCCTGAGCCACAACAACATGCCTATTGTAGTGACAAAGTCGGGTTAACGATGAAATTTGCTTGACTCGCTAACAATGGCCAAGCACAAATGCAGTTCCAAAATCCATCTTCCAATAACCATCACCTTCTCAGTATGGGTACTTAGCCCTAAATCGTCCGAAAGAGAAGGAACTTCACAAAGGAAAATTTACTTCCATGGCACCCAAATGCCAGGCTACACTGAACTAAAGGATGCCAGGGGATGGTTCCTTTATCGGTGAGAATGGAAAAATCTGCAGTGTGAGGCCAAGAGAAACAAAGTCGATGACATGAGCTGCAGAGCAAGGGCAAACCCATCTATGCAGAGGGAGGCCCCAACAGCATGAATGTTCAAGTCAGAAATAGAGGTAAAGGCAAGTGGAAACAAGCAGGCGAGCAGATAGGCAAGAACTTCAGAGTGCAACAATTTTGTGTGATATGACCACAGGGTCCAGGATCTGACAGAGAGAGGGTGATCAAAGTCAAATGTTCTAAATGCTTTGAACTTTGAAATAGATAGAATGTTGGATTTGGAGACAAGAAGAAAGCCAGTACCAGACACCCAGTAGCCATGTGATGCCAGGCAAATCAGTTAACCTCAGTTTCCTCATTTGTAAAATGGAGATATTTGAGGCAGATAGGTGGTGTAGTGGATAGAGAACTGGGCTTAGAATCAGGAAGACTCATCTTCTCAAGTTCAACTTTGACCTCAGACAATTACTAACTATATAACCCTGGGCAAGTCATTTTACCCTGTATGCCTCAGTTTCCTCATATGTAAAATTGTCTGGAGAAGGAAATGGCAAACCACTCCAGTATCTTCATCAAGAAAACTCCAAACAGAATCCCAAAAAGTCGGACGAGACTGAAAAATGACCGAACAACAATAAAATGGAGATAATATGTACTTGGAAGCAACTAGGTGGAAGAGTGGATAGAGCTGTCCTGCCTCAGACTTTTTTTTTTTAATTTTTAATTTTTTAATTGTTTTGAAAAATTTTCCATGGTTACATGATTCATGTTCTTACTTTCCCTTTCACCCCCCCAAAACTACCCCCTCCCCATAGCCAACACACATTTCCACTGGTTTTAACATGTGTCATCTATCAAGACCTATTTCCATATTATTGATAGTTGCATTGGTGTGGTAGTTTCTAGTCTACATGTACGCCTCAACCCATGTGTTCAAGCAGTTGTTTTTCTTTTGTGTTTCCACTCCTGTAATTCTTCCACTGAATGTGGGTAGCTTTCTTTTCCATAAATCCTCAGAATTGTCCTGGGTCATTGTATTGCTGCTAGTACAGAAGTCCATTACATTCGATTTTACCACAGTGTATCAGTCTCTGTGTACAATGTTCTGGCTCTGCTCCTTTCACTCTGCATCAATTCCTGGAGGTCTTTCCAGTTCGCCTGGAACTCCTCCAGTTTATTATTCCTTTTAGCACAATAGTATTCCATCATCAGCATATACCACAATTTGTTCAGCCATTCCCCAATTGAAGGGCATACCCTCATTTTCCAGTTTTTTGCTACCACAAAAAGTGAGGCTATAAATATTTTTGTACAAGTCTTTTATCTATAATCTCTTTGGGGTACAAACCCAGCAATGGTATGGCTGGATCAAAAGGCAGGTATTCTTTTAGCGTTCTTTGGGCATAATTCCAAATTGCCAGCCAGAATGGTTGGATCAGTTCTACCAGCAATGCATTAATGTCCCAATTTTGCCACATCCCCTCCAACATTCATTACTCTTCCCTGCTGTCATTTTAGCCAATCTACTAGAGGGTGTGAGGTGGTACCTCAGAGTTGTTTTGATTTGCATTTCTCTAATTATTAGAGATTTAGAACACTTTCTCATGTGCTTATTGATAGTTTTGATTTCTTTATCTGAAAATTGCCTATTCATGTCCCTTACCCATTCATCAATTGGGGGAATGGATTTTTGGATACAATTAATTTAGTTCCTTGTATATTTGAGTAATTAGACCTCTGTAAGAATTTTTTGTTATAAAGATTTTTTCCCAGTTTGTTGTTTCCCTTCTGATTTTGACTACATTGTTTTTGTTTGTACAAAAACTTTTTAATTTAATATAATCAAAATTATTTATTTTACATTTTGTAATTTTTTTTCTAACTCTTGCTTGGTTTTAAAATCTTTCCTTTCACAGAGATCTGACAAGCATACTATTCTGAGTTCACTTAACTTGTTTATAGTTTCCCTCTTTATATTCAAGTCGTTCACCCATTCTGAATTTATCTTGGTGTGCGGTGTGAGATGTTGATCTAAACCTAATCTCTTCCATATTGTTTTCCAATTTTCCCAACAGTTTTTGTCAAATAGTGGATTTTTGTCCCAAAAGTTGGGCTCTTTGGGTTTATCATACATTGTCTTGCTGACGTCACTTACCCCAAGTCTATTCCACTGATCCTTCTGTCTCTTAGCCAGTACCATATTGTTTTGATGACTGCTGCTTTATAGTATAGTTTAATATCTGGTACTGCTAGGCCACCTTCCTTCACTTTTTTCATTATTTCCCTTAATAATCTTTTTTTTTTAAAAACCCTTACCTTCCGTCTTGGAGTCAATACTGTGTATTGGCTCCAAAGCAGAAGAGTGGTAAGGGTAGTCAATGGGGGTCAAGTGACTTGCCCAGGGTTGCACAGCTGGGAAGTGTCTGAGACCAGATTTGAACCTAAGACCTCCCGTCTCTAGGCCTGGCTCTCATCCACTGAGCTACCCAGCTGCCCCCTTCCCTTGATAATCTTGATCTTTTGTTCTTCCAAATGAACTTTGTTATAGTTTTTTTCTAATTCAGTAAAAAAGTTTTTTGGTAGTTTGATAGGTATGGCACTAAATAAGTAAATTAATTTGGGTCCTTCCTCCGACTCTTGTTTAGTTGTGTGACCCTCAATTTTTCTCATATGTAAAATGAGGGTAATAATAGCACTTACCTCATAGGGTTTATTGGCAAGACCAAAGGAGATAACATGGGTGAAATGTTTTGCAAACCTTGTAGAACATTGTAAATTCTAGTTATTATTATTTATGCCAAGATTTTAATAATTTCTTCAAGGGTTGGTAAAGAGAAGTGGTGGAGGGGAAGAATGAAGATCCTCCTTCTACATACTTCAAAATAATTATTAGCCCAGGAGTCTCATGATACAGTGGAAAGAGAGCCAGATTTGGAGTTGGAATTCTGGGCTTAACTCTAGGCTTTGATGCCTAAGTGCCTTAGTATGACTACAAGCAAATCATTGGACCTTCCTGAACCTCAGTTTCCTTCCATATAAAATGGGAACAATAATTCGTGTACTGCTTAACCTCACAAGGTTCACAGAAGGATAGTATTTAGCAAACTTAAACATGTTAAGAAGTGTGAGCTCTTTTGAAAAATGCTAACAAGTCTTTAAACTTATTGGTGCTTTACTGATGATGATGGAATGACAATGATGTGTGCTAAGTACATATCAGGGTGAAGGAGCAGCAAGTGTGGACTAGAAGAGGACAGATATTGGGGGAGAAAATATTTTAATTTGTTATTAAAATTCTTACTGGGCCATTTAAAAATGTCTTTTATGTTTGACCTAATTTATAACAAGGCTTAGGCCCATGAGTCTGTGCTAATTGGTAGGGGAGAGGCGGGGGAGAATTCTTTGATGGGGATGTAGTTGTCAGTGCCAAAAGCCCATCACTGATAACTCCCTTTCTGTGAGTACAAGACCAGGAGGGTAGATGGCACTCCTCCAGCCTCAAGTTTATCGTGAATACTCGCCCTTGCACTGGCCTTCACAACCATGCCCAGATAGTGTGCTCACTTGGGGGCACAGTAGCTCTGCTGATAAGACAAATCACGCTCGCCCTCTCCAGTCTTAAAAGAAGGTGTATCCAAAATTAGATACACCCAGGTTCTAGGTTTCAATAGATAACTGGAGGCAGAGCTGTACCTAGCACGTGGCTAACAGGGCTTTGTCCCAGGATACTGACACAGGGAATGGTGCTTCCTTCTTTTAAGGCATTGTGCCTATTGGCATTATTCTTCCTCTTCTGTCTCATGCCATCTCATGGATGGCATAGATGCCAGCCTTTGGATTGCCCAACTCCTAGGTTCCCATCCCCAAGAGAATACTGTGCAGGGCTATCTTCCTTTCCTCCAATCATTGAGGAGCTTGAGGTTGGTCAGATTTCCCTTTTTCCCCAAGATAACTACTTTTATCGTCTGACCATTCTAGTTAGATAAATGGACCTTCTCCATTTATCAGGTCCAGTTTCTTATTGCTGTCTCATTTCTCTCATCTTTTTCTCTTCTTTCTTAAACTCTTGCTTTCTGTCTTGGTAACAACTCTAAGACAGAAGGGCAAGGGCTAGGCAAATTGGGTTAAGTGACCTTCCCAGGGTCACACAGCTAGGAACTGTCTGATATCGGATTTAAAAACAGGTCCTTCAGACTCCAATTCTGACACTCTCTCTGCTCAGTTACATAGCTGCCCATTCTCTCATCCTTTTTTAACAGTATTCATTTTGCTTCTGCATTTGAGTCTTCTTGAAACTTCATTACCACAGAATCTCAGAGGTAGAAGGGGAGGCTGCCTTGTCCAATTTGTATCTGAAGAATATTCTCCACACCATGCCCAATAAATGGTCAGATGGCCTCTACTTTAAGACTTGGAGTCTTTGTAAGGGGCTATCTCCTGGGGCAGCCTGAGCCACTTTGGAACATTTTTCATAAAGAGAATTTTTTAATCTCAAATCTCAATCTATGTTCCCATAATTTCTATCATATCTCTAGGCTGTGACCTCTATTTACTAGAAGCAAAAAACTATCTTTCATATGTCCTTCAAACATTTGAAGGCAGAGGGCATCCTAGTACTGCCATTAACTAGCTGTGTGAACCTGGGTAAGTCACTTTACCCCCAAGAGATTGCCTAGCCCTTAGCACTCTTCTGCCTTGGAACCAATACACAATTACTGATTCTAAGATGGAAGATAAGGTGTTTTTTTTTTTTAATTTAAAAAAGATAGAAAATACAGGGTGAAAAAAAAGGCATTTTTCTTTCTTCTCAGAGGCTGATTTTGTTCTATGCTGGTGCAGCTAAGGTCAAGGCATTCCTTCGACACACCTAGTCTTGGATCATCTCCAAGACCCCTTCTGGTACCCAGAGCTTATAGCCCTGAGATGGAGACTACAGTGGTAGAACAGGAATAATTCTGAAGGTAATTATATTTTTAATTGTTATTAGAGTCCTGGCTCTGACACTTCTTAGCTGGTTGACTCAAGGGAAATCATTCCTCTTCTCTCTTGCCTCAGCTACCTTATTTTTCAGAATCACAGGCTTATTTTGAAGAAAGCACTTTGTAAAAAGTGAAGTCAATGGGAGCTATCCATCAGCCTTCTACTATTATGGACTTGGGGATGTTCTAGGAGTGGGTTAGAGGGACAGAGAAAGGTTTGCATAAAACTCAGATATGGGGGAGAATGAGAAGCAACAACTTCAACCCAGACTGATGAATCTGGAATAATTTCCATAGAATTCTACTGTTCTCTTTACAAAAACAACTTAACATCTGCTCCAAGTTCTTAGAATGGTTCTCCAAAATGAATGTGCAAATACAATCGATAGATTATTTTTGAAAAACAATATGAAATGCTTGTAGCCTGTAAATTACCTTGACAACTCTCTGTTTTCAATTAATATTACTTTTTACCAACATTTCTGCCATCTTTTCTACTCACATGCAAGCCCTGCCTAGTAACATTCTAAATCGTTTCCTGACTCCAGCCTCTCCCCTCTACTATGCCTGTTCCCCATAGCTACCAAAAATACCTTCTTGCAGCAAGAGCATATACAGGTCTAACCACATCACCCCCACATTCCCCAGCTCAAAAACCTCCCATGACTCCCCAGGGTCCTAACCAGCCCTTTAGAACTCTCCACAAACTGGTTTCTACCTTTCCCCCCCCCAAGTCTCATTACATACTATTCCACTTTGTAGACTCTACATTCCAGGCAAACTGGATTACCAGCAATTCCCTGCATTCTTAAGTTTCATCTCCCAACTAACATACTATTTGCTCACCGTCTCTGACATCCATTGCCTGGAATTTAACTCACTCCTCATCTCTACCTCTCGGATTCTTTCACTCCCTTTAAGACTTGATTTGGATGCCATCTCTTTCACAAAATCTCCCAAAATCAGCCCACATATTAGTACTCTTTCCTTCCTCAAATTTCCTTGTGTATTGCATAGTTACTAAATTTTCTACAGGGGGAATCCCCCTCCCTCCCAAAGAAAATAGAAGCTCCTTGAAGGCAGACTTTTATTTTTGCCTTTGAATCAATAGTGCCCAGTAGCCTTATGCACGCAGGTAAGAAATGAATTTAATGGAATACACATACTAATGCAAAATCATCATTTAAAAGTGCCAACACGAAGATATGATTTTCACTTTACCCTAGATTTTTAGCATATATCAGTAATGGTGATTTTTAAAGGTTAATAATTCCCCTAATTGACTATTAATTCCCAGGAAACATGAAGTTCGTAAAATCATTAAATTTTAGAGCTGGAAGGGACTTTAAAGGTGATCTAGTCCAGTCCCTCATGCATAGGGAGAAACAAAGAACCAGGAAGGTAATTTTAATGATTAATGCTTAAT
Source organism: Gracilinanus agilis (assembly GCF_016433145.1). Lineage (NCBI taxonomy): Eukaryota > Metazoa > Chordata > Mammalia > Didelphimorphia > Didelphidae > Gracilinanus > Gracilinanus agilis. Next base: position 57,369,345 of record NC_058135.1, read on the forward strand.
TATAGAGACTAGACCTGTGATTTCATTGGTAGAACAAACTCCCAGATGAAGAAACTGCCTCTATTAATTCAGGTCAGCCCCTTCTCTGAAATTCAGTCTTAAGCATTTGCTCAGAGCAAAGGTTGCCTTAAACTTGGGGTCACTAAACTCCGGGGTGTCTAAAAGAAATGAAAGTGTAATTGGGAGTTGTTTAACAAAATAAATAAGCATGCAATTTTGTTGTTGTTTAATTTAATTATTATGTCTGACTCTTTTTTGGGGTTTCCTTAGCAAAAATACTGGAGTGGTTTACCATTTCCTCCTTGAGCTCATTTTTCAGATGAGGAAACTGGGGCAAATAAGGTTAAGTAACTTGCCCAGCATCACATAGCTAGTGTCTGAAGCTGGATTTGAACTTGGGTTTTCCTGACTTGAAGACCCACACTAAATCCACTGTCACTTAGCTGCCCAAGAATGCAATATACAATAGAGAAAGTTAATTTGTGGTTTTCTAAGTCAATACATGGCCCTCAGGGATCTGTTTCTTTTTGAGTTTAATTCCCATTGGCCTACAGCACTATGTGGTTAAGTGAAAAGCCCAAGGTCACAGAGTTATCACAAGCCACAGGAAAGCCTCAAACCTGGGTTTTCTTAGCTTTGGAGCCAGCAAACTCTCTGAAAACAGGATTTTGCTTAACTACATATGCATCAGAATAAATCCACATGTATTTCTTTGGATTTATTTATTTGGTTAAAATGATATGTGCTCTATCAAGTCCATGTAATAAAACATTTCCATATAAGTTTTCTGAATGTATGTGATCCAAATTATCTTCTTTCTTCCCTTCCTTCCCCCTTATTGGAGCTGGCAAGCAATTCGATCTGGGTTATACATATTTGGTAACATCTTATTTTTACTTATATTGTAGAATGTTTATATTATAGAATGTTGTCCTTAGCTGGCAGATAGATCCACCTGGCAAAACAATCAAATGTTTTCAGACTAAGGTTTCAGGGCTCTTCAGTTCTCTTCATTGTGGCAACTGATTTAAAATGGTTAAACCTCCTAGGAAGTGATGGTAATTAATTTTATTTTAAAATTACATTAATTAATTGATTTAGAATATTTTTCCATGGTACACGATTCATGTTCTTTCCCTCCCCTCCTTTTACTCCCTCCCATAGCCAATGAGCAATTCCACTGGGTTTTACATGTGCCATTGATCAAGACTTATTTCCATATTATTGATATTTGCACTAGGGTGATCATTTAGAGTCTACATCCCCAATCATTGACCCATGTGATCAAGCTTTTCTTCTGTGTTTCTGCTCCCACAGTTCTTTCTCTGGATGTGAATAGCATTCTTTCTCATAAGTCCCTCAGAATTGTCCTAGATCATTGTGCCACAGTGTATCCGTCTCTGTGTACAATGTTCTCCTGGTTCTCTTCCTTTCATTCTGCATCACTTCCTGGAGGTCGTTCCAGTTCACATGGAATTCCTCCAGTTCATTATTCCTTTTAGCACAATAGTATTCCATCAGATGGTAATCTATTTTTAAGAAATCCATTTTGTCACTTTTTGGCCTTGACAGTTTGCTTCAATAAGTCAAGCTGTGTGCCATATAGTTTCATTTTTATCCTATCTTTTAATTTAGGATTGATTTGATCTCTGTTCTAACTTATTGATGATCTTACTATATAAATACAATGGATTCAGAAATGGCTCCCACATTGTTAACTTGGCTGTTTCTTCTCTCTTAAAATAGAATAAATTACTTTGAACAATTTAATTTTTTATTATGCTATATGGCACTTGTCTTGTCCAGTATGGACCTTTCAACTCTCTTCTTTCCCTGTCTTCTTGAATAAAGCTGGGGGAGTCTGTATAGACTGCAAGCCTTTGGCCTCTCTTGTTTCTTAGTTGGGAACCATGTGTTCCAACATATTTTGTGCCATTATGCCCTATGTCCACTTTTGAATTTAAGTGATCAAATATTAAAGTACATGTTAACTTAATGCGTAGGACACCAAATGTCCTTCAAAGAAAGTATCTACCCCTACATCCTCTGAAACAGATGTTGACCCTGAGGCTTCAATTACCTTCAGGGTAATCTTTCTGTACGTGTTTGTGATGACTATAGCAATACATTATGGTCAAATGTCCCATGAAATAATGACTTTTGTTGCCTTTGGAAACACACACACACACACACACACACACACACACACACACACACACACACACACACACCTATTTCTTTGCCTGCTTCTTGCTTCTAAGGAGAACCAGGGAACATTCTTCACCTAGGCATTAATTAAATCCCTTCACACTATGGCTTCAGTCTACCTCTGCAGACCTATTCCACATCATTTTCTTTTTACATACTGTATATTCCAGCTAAACAGGCTTCCCTGATGTTATTCACCTATCACCTCCAGACCTTTGTACAACTCCCTCTAATGCTTGAACTGTACTCTCATTTTACCTACACCATTTTAGAATTCTTTGGCTTTCTTTAAGGCTCACCTCCTTCAAGTTTCTCTATGAAATCTTTCCTAATTCCCTCCCTCCTTCATAGATTTAAAACTACAAAGGACTTGAGAAGGCCAACTGGTCCAAAACCCTCTTCTTTTTAATATTTTAAATAGATGAGAAAAATGAGAATCAGTAAAGGTTTACCCATAATCACAAAACTAGTAAATGTTAGAAGTGGGATTTGAACCCATTTCTTTTAGACTTCTGGGCAGCTGAACAAGACAATGGACAGAGTGCCAAGTCTGGAGTCAGGAAGGCCTGAGTTCAAATCCAATTTCAGACACTATCTGTGTGGCCCTAGATGAGTCACTTCACCCCATTTGCCTCAGTTTCCTCATCTGCAAAATGAACTGGAGAAGGAAGTGGCAAATCTTTGCCAAGAAAAACCCAAATTGGTTCACAAAGAGTTGGACATGATTGAACAATAAATATAATTTTTATACTCCAAGTTCAAGTTTAATACTCTACTGTGCTATGACTCACCAATATATGCCTTTATGGTTGCCAAAATTAAATTGTGGAAAAAAATGAGTAAATTCTCAAAGAATTTATCATATAGTATTTAATAATAAATAAAGTGAGAGGGAAAAATCAAAGGTTCTTTTAGCCAATTGAGCAGAGCACAGAGAGCGAGAGACCCACACCTGCAGCACTTTACCAAAAAGCACAAGCTCCCCAAAAAGAGCTTGGCAGTGTGGGTCTCAGCCAAATTTATCTCCCAAGCCCCCATGTGTAAATGAGCATGTAACTTAAAAGGATGCTGGGTAAATGTAGTTCAGGTGTTTTCTATTTTCACACGTCCTAACTGTAAATGTTCTCTTTCAAGTAATCACATAGTATGTGTACCTACACACAACTGTTTTAAAAGATAATAGTATAAATTTAGATTATATACATGTACATACATATGTAAAACATGCATATGGTCCTAAAGGTACATACACAAGTATGTTTTCAGTTGGTATTTTCCTATCATAATCCAAAAGACTAGAAGTTGCTTGAGAGCAGGAACCATTTTTTGATTCCTCTGTCTCACCAGGATCCAAGAGTGGGCCTCCTACTTAGAAGACACAATAAGTGCTTGTAGGATTGGCCTGGATTTGAGAATTTCATTTGTTGAGATGGAATAAAACAAGGAACTTCTTCAAATTTCAAGAAAAAAATTCCAATCTCAAGAGATTTTACTCTTCCCAGTTTCAGAATTAGCTGTATTGAATTAAGCAGAATTTAAAAATAAATCTTCATTTTTCCACTGCAGACCAAAAAGTAGGCCCATTCTTGAAAAGAGATTTTTATTTTATTTTTTACTTTTAAAATTTATTTTATTTATTACTTATAGCTTAAAGCAATGAAAACAACACTATCATTTATTTGAAGTTTTAAAAAATCAGTCAGTCATTGCTGAACAAATTTGGCAAATTTACCCATAAGCTTGAAATAGAATTCTGATTTTAATAAGGTATCAGAAGAGAAAAAGCTAAAATGGCCTAATCTTTTTTAAAAATCTAAGATGGTGTAAGCCAAAATGTATTTGGAAGAGAAGCTAAAGATAAGGAGAAATAGAAATTCTTTTTAACAAACCTACTTTAGATAGTCAAAACAACACATACATATTACGTGTTTCATAACTTGTTTATCCAGAAAATAGATACCTAGCAAAAGTAGCTTGTCAATATCTGTGTTCCATTTAGGTTGCTGCAACAACTTTGGGGGAAAAAAGAGTTTCTGTTGCTATTTTTAAGCAGAAGAATTAGGAGAAGGATTGAAGATGGAGGACTGACAGGAGGAGGAGAATGACTCAGAGAGACCTTTATGAGACAAACTGTATATCACACACAGAGGCTCTCCATTGGCTGGAAATTTGGACTGGATGGGAAAAAACCACAACAAAACAACCCAACAACGCATACTTCACATGCCTCTTGAGATAAAAAAAAAAAAAAAAAAAAAGCCATTGATCTGGATGGAAAATCTGACTAGAACTAGATTAGAACATTCATCACTTTTCTGCACCCTGAGTGGAATCACATCACCTTGAGGGTGTACTGAGAGAGATGGCTGTCACAAGCAAGAATTAGAGAGATAGGAATAAAAAAAAAATTTTTAAAAAGGAACATTTTTCCCTGACAAAAATTCAGCAAAAGAAACCATAATTCTGGGCTGAAAGGCATTTCAGTGGTCTGGGGAGCTTCTTGTCTCGTTTTCATCAAATAATCAGCTGCAGGCTTATCAGTCAAATGGTGAGAAATGAGTTCTTGAACTTCTGTGCTGAGTAACCCCCTCAGGTAGGCATCAGGGACTTTCTGCATTTCAGCTTTTGTGTTTCATGGATTTCCTCACAAGTTCTTGCTGAAAACTCCACTTTTTGAGACTGTTTTTCTTCTTCCAACATCACTTCTGCAAAAACCCTTTGACTTCTCTGAAGGAAAAAAAAGCAAAGCAAATGCCTGGCTATACAAACAGGTGATGTTTTTCAAGCCCAGGTTTCTGCACCATTGCTGAAGGAAGAGGTCAGGTGAAAAAAGCCCTGTGAACACTTAAGGGTTTACGGGGCAGAGTTCTCCAGCTGGAAGTGGCCTTGGCAGCCAACTTCCACGTTTTTGTGTGGTCCAGTAGAGAGAATACTGGTTCTGGAGTCAGAGATTGTTGTTTAGTCATTTCAGTCATTTCCAACTCTTTGGGATCCCATTTGAGGTTTTCTTGGCAAAGATACTGAAGTGGTTTGCCATTTCTTTCTCCAGTTCATTTTCCAGATGGGGGAAATTAAGGCAAACAAGATTAAGTGACTCACCCAGGGTCACAGAGCTAATGTCTGAGGCTGGATTTCAACTCAGGTCTTCCTGATTCTAGGTCCACACTCTATCTCCTGGTTGGAGAAGCCATGGCACGGGTGCACAGCTGGTCTTGGGGAGCTGCTCCGTTCCTCCTCTTCCCGGTGCAGGAGGACTTTTTTTGCATGCCCAAAGCAAGCATTTTCTCCCTCAACTCTCCCTCTCTAATCTAGGGGCTCCCAAACAGCTTGAATTTGTCCTCTGGGCACTCTAACTGGGAAAAAGTTCGCCAACCCTGCTCTATCTATTGCGGTACCCGGGATGGCAATGGAGAGTCAGACCCTGGTTCAAAACCTCCTTCTGATGTTTATTAACTGTGTGACGGTGGGGCAAGTACTTTTTGACCTTGTAGACCTATATTGTCTCCTCTGGAAGGTGAGAGGGTTGGACTATGTCCTCCGAGATCCCTTTTAGCTCTCCAAGGTCACAGAGCTAATCAACATCAGAGGGCAGAATGGAAGCCATCAAGGTCCTTTAAGTGCAGAGTCAGTGGGGCATGGGAAAAATAACCCACATGGCCATGTGGTCAAAACCTCAGGAAGAGAATGTGGCCATCAGTGTGGCACAGTGAAAGTGCAAATCGCTCTGCCTAGCACTCCACTAAGTGTCTTCTGTGGGAGACAAAATCCACAAGTTTGTTTGCTTTTTTCCTCTCACCTTAGTTAGATATAAGGATGAGGGAAGATAGACTGATCTTTACTTTGAGGTTCAAAGACCTAGATTCCACAGTGGATAGAGCCCTGGGCCTGGGGCTAAGACCTTAGTTGACCTGGGCAAGTCGTTTCCTCCTGTTTGCCTCAGTTTCCTCATCTATAAAATAAGCTGGAGAAGGAAATGGCAAACCACTCCAGTATCTTTACCAAGAAAACCCCACATGGGGTCATGAAGAGTTGGACATGACTGAAATGAGTGAACAACAAAAGAGCTAATCTCTTGGTATGAATTAGAAAGAAGGCTCTTGAAAGTCTGAATCCTTGACGATACGGAAAATGTATTTTACAATTTGAGTTTTTCTCTCTAAATTGTTCAGACTTTCCAAATTAACTTTTATCTAAGTAAAAACAAAATTAATAACATAACACATGTCAAGTTCTTATTCTGTTGTCTTCTCTGTGGTCAGCATATCAGAGAATTAATTTTTTCTGGTTTTGATTTGATCACAATTTGATTCTTTAAGAGGAATTTCTTTCTCCTTAAACTTTGACCTGGCTGGTACCCTACAGCAGAGGGTTTTTTTTAAACCCTTTTTGGGCTATGGGCCCCACTAACAGTTTGATGAAACTATGGTCCCCCTTCTCAGAACCTGGTCCTAACCTCCCTTTCCTGTCTTGTTGTATATATTATGCCCCTTCCCCACCTAATCATCATGAAAATCTGAGTTAGCACCTTATGTTTTTAAAAAATCACAAATTAAAAAGAAGGGTTAACCCATTAAAAAAAAACAAAAAAACACAACACCCTTACCTTCCATCTCAGAATCAATACTGTGTATTGGTTCCAAGATAGAAGAGCATTAAGGGCTAGGCAATGGGGGTTAAGTGACTTGCCCAGGGTCACACAGCTGGGAAGTGTCTGAGGCCAGATTTGAACCTAGGGCCTGGCTCTCAATCCATGGAGCTACTTAGCTATCTCCCTAACCCACTTAAAAAAACAAACCAACTTGCAAGGTGACCAACTTTGTGTGCCAACATCACGGTCCCTTCAAATGTTCAGTACTTACTTTAGGTTTCACACAGTAGAGTAGACAAATGGATATTCCTAAAGTGTAGGTCTAAGCATATCCATACCTAGACTCAAGGAGTTCCAGTGGCTCCCCACTGCCCTCAGACAAAATACAAACTCCCCTATTTGACGCCAAAAGGTCTCCAGAACTTTTCAGGCTGATTACACACAACTTCCCTTTCTTATACGGGGCACAACAGCAAAATTGGTCTACCTGATGTTTTTTCTTTTCTTTTTTAATACGTTTTTCTTCTGGATTACATGTTGGTACAATTTTTGATCACTGTTTCCTGACATTTTGAGATCTGCCTTCTCTTCCTCTTCCTACTCCTCCCCTTTCCCAAGATGGCAAGGAGTATGACACAAGTCGTACATATGTTATCATACAATATCCATTTCCATGTTCATCATGCTGTGAAAGAAGACACACCTCGCTTATACTAGAGGAACATTCAGAGGAAATAAAATAAAGGACGACATTTTCCACAGTCACACTCCATCAGGTGTTTTAATAGTAGTGGACATCCTGTTTCATCGAGTCCCTTGGAGTTGTCCTGGATCCTTGCGTTGACTGGCTTACTTTATTGCTGTTACTGTGGACAATGACATAATGTTTTCTGTATGAAGTAGCCTCTCTCTCTCACCTCTGTGCATTTGCAGAGTCTGACATACACAATACAGACACACGCTTTTAATGGAAAGAAAATATATCTGAAATTCGTCTTATTTAGGGGAAAAAAGAAATTTCTATTTGCTCTGTTTAAATGAAAGGGAGATAGAAAGAACAAAAGAAAGTCCCATAATTGAGGAATTGAGCCTCAAAGTAACTGTTGAGTCTCTCCTTTCTCCAGTCCATTTTCCTGGTCTTACCATATCACTCTCCTCCTCCCGTGGTTCCCTATTGCCCCTAGATATACAATAGAAATACTTCTATTTGGTGTTTAAAGCCCACAACAACCTGGCCCCAACATCCCTTTCCTGTCTCATTGTACATTATGCCCTTTCCCCATCCACAAAGGTTTCTAGTTCTTCTTGAGTGGATAAAGTTTAAAAGTTTTTTTTTTTCACTCTAAGAATATCAAATACACCTACATTTTATTGTAAATTCAAAAGCATTCCAAAGAAAAATATAAATGTTCATTCACTCAATAACTATGCATCTGTTACATACAATATCCCATCTCCTTTCTCCAAGCCTTTGCATTGGCAGTCCCTCATGCCTGGCATTCACTTCTTCACTTCTACCTCTTAGAATTCCTGATCTCCTTCAAGGCTCAGCTCAAGAACCCCCTACATGAAGCTCCTTTAATGATTCGTCTTTCCCACCAGCTGCTAGTGCCCTCCTGCCCAAAATGAAGCAGCAGAGGGAAAAATATTGAACAATTAAGAGCTGCTTGGGAAATGCTAATTTTCTGCCTGACAAACTGTTTAGCAAAAAGGACCACCTGGCTTCCTTCGCCATCTCTGCCCCTCCCTCTGTCTGCCTTTTGCCCTTTTGCGTACATTCTATATACACTTTCCAATGGATTTCTTGTCTTCCCACCTAGAATACAAATCTCACCACGACAGAGACTTTCCTTTTTATGCTTGCTTGTGGCCCCAGCCCCTAGCACAGTGTCCTGGAGATAGTCAATATTCAATAAGATCAGTTGGCTGGTTGGGGTAATGTTCTGTGTGGACCCTACAAAACACAGGGTCATTTCTGGAGGGAGGGAGAGGAGAGGAGAGGAGAGGAGAGGAGAGGAGAGGAGAGGAGAGGAGAGG
>NC_058135.1:57381157-57388691 GCF_016433145.1 Gracilinanus agilis
AGAGGAGAGGAGAGCAGAGGAGAGCAGAGGAGAGCAGAGGAGAGCAGAGGAGAGCAGAGGAGAGGAGAGAGACAGAGACAGATTCAGAGAGGGAGAGACAGAGAGAGGAGGGAGGGGGAGAGGGAGAGCGAGAGAGACAGATTGAGTCGGAGACAGAGACAGATATCGAGACAGAGAGATGGACAGAGACAGAGACAGAAAGAAACACACACACACACACACACACACACACACACACACACAACTAATCAAATTATCTAACTAGGTTAGACAAAGTAAATAGGAAATCAGCATTATAGAAACCCTGACCCTTTTGAAGTTCACTAGAATCCTGCCTCCCACTACAAATTACTTTCTCTCAGTATTTCAAGCAATTATCACCTTCTCCTAAATGTCTGGAGGGGGAGGGGTGTGAAAAGGAAAAGTGAAGAAGGCTTTTCCATTCAGCAGAGCCCTAGCCTCGGGGGTAAAGGCAGAGAGGGGGAGGGCGCAGAGATGGCGAAGGAAGCCAGGTGGTCCTTTTTGCTAAACAGTTTGTCAGGCAGAAAATTAGCATGTCCCGAGAAGCTCTTAATTGTTCAATATTTTTCCCTCTGCTGCTTTTCACACAGCCCCAAAGGTCACTCCACATTCTAATGGCTTTTTGAAAGGGCATGCGTTCCCGTTCTAAATTCTCACCTCTTTCCTCTACTACCAATCTTTCAGGGACAGTGGACCCCTCTCAAATAGAAGCGATGTGTGGGGAAGATTCCATTTGAGAGGGGAGGGGTGTTCCCCAAAAGCTTGGTCTCCTAGTTAATTGTTTCAGTCCTCCTCTGTGGTAGTATTACTACTTGTTGCCAACAGAGCTGCTCACAGGACAGAATTATCCTTTTTTTAAAAAAAATTTATTAATATTCATTTTTAACCTGTTTACATACTTTATGCCCCTACTTTCCCCTTCGCCCCCCCCCCCGCTCTCCCCCCACCCATGGCCGACACACATTTTTACTGGTCAGAATTATCCTTTAAGACTGAATTCACTAGGGGAAGTGAGGTGGCATAGGGGAGGGAGGAGGGAGGGAAGGAGGGAGGGAGGGAGAGAGAGAGAGAGAGAGAGAGAGAGAGAGAGAGAGAGAGAGAGATTGATTGATTGATTGATTCAAGCCTAGAGTCAGGAGGTCCTAGTTCAAAGCTGACTTCAGACCCTGGGCAAGTCACTTAACCTCCATTGCCTAGCCCTTACCATTCTTCTGCCTTCGAACCAACACACAGTACTGATTTTAAGATGGAAGGCAAAGAGTTAAAAAATAATAAGAATAATAAAGGCTGAATTCACTAGGAGCAGCTAGATAAAGCATCAGACTTGGATTTGGGAATTCCTGGGTTCAAATATAGCCTCAGACACTTCCCAGCTGTGTGACTGGGCAAGTCACTTCACTCCCATTATCTAGCCCTTAATGCTATTCTGCCTTGGAACTAATAGGCAATGTTGATTCTTAGGGAGAAGGTAAGGGTTTTAAAAAAAAATCTAACCTCAGACAGTTCCTAGATGTGTGACACCCTTGGTAGAGATGTTACTAAGACAGAAAGGGTGAAAAAAAGCAAAAGACCCAATTCACTGCTCGAGCAGGTTACATTCCTGAGATCATAGCAGGAAGGACCCAAGAGGCCCCTTTGCCCATCTCCCTCATTTTACAAATGAAGAATAGAGCCTGGAGAGGTTAAGTGTTTGTCCAAAGTCACTCAGGTTGTTTTCTAACAGTTGACTTTCAAACTCTTCCCCAAATTCTCATTTCATTTCTTATGCCGATCTGTGATACACAAGTGATGATGTGATGATGTGGAAGGGTTTTCGAGTATTATCTTATTTTAGCCTTGTGACTACACAGGCAGGTAAGTATATTATCATCATCCCCATTAAAAAAAAAACAAAACCTTCTGCTTAGTATCAGTTTTAAGACAGAAGTGCGGAGAGGGCTAAGCAAATGGGGTTAAGTGCCTCACCCAGGAAGTATTTGAGGCCACTTTTGGATCCAGGACCTCCTGTCTCTAGACCTGGCTATCCATCCACTGTGTTATGTATTTTTTTTTTTTTTTTTTTTTTTGCAGATGAGGAAACTGCCACTGAGAATACAAGATTTGTCCAGGGTCACACAGCTAGTTAGCACAGGAAGTCAGATTTGAACTCAACTCTTCCTCACTCTAGCTGGTCACTGGAATCCATTCCCTTTACCTATCTATGTCCTTGATCAGTTCTTTTGGAAATGACTGAAATAATTTGCTCCCTCTAGAAAACTGAGCAAGATGTTATCATTTCTTTTGACCTCCCACTCAACATAATTTCGTACCAATTATATATAGCCTGTCCCCACATTCCTCTGAGAAGTGCTAAGCACATCATGTTTTAACTCTGGCTCCAAATATGAGTTATTGGAAGGGCCTTTCGGGATCATACAGTCTAAAGCAACCATTTTACAGATGACGCCCAAAGAAGTCGAGGAGACCATAGATTTAGGGATGTCAGAGTCTAGCCTCCTCATTTTACCCATGAAGCAACTGAGGTCTAGAGCAAAGTCATTGAGCCAATGAGTCAATACTAGAATGTGTTATAAAGACATCTCAGTTGTCAATAAATTTTAAGTACTGATCTTGAGTCCAAACTGGCACAAATAACAGCCAGAAAAGTTTATCTGCAGACAAAAGGTAGCCGAGTATGAGTATGTGGAAGGGGCAGTGCCTTTGGAGGGAGAGGGTAATTTGTATTACTTAACTAGCTATGCCACTTTGGGTAAATAATCCAACCTATTTGCATTCCTTTCTTTTTTTTTAAACCCTTTTAAAACACAATACTGTGTATTGGTTCCAAGGCAGAAGAACAGTAAGGGCTGGGCAATGGAAGTTGTGACAAATTCAAATGGAAATTGAAGTCAGATTCGAACCCAGGACCTCCAATCTCTAGGCCTGGCTCTCTATTGATCTAGCAGCACCCCTTCTCTAATCCTCCTTTTTTCCTCTACGAATGGAAATAGTGATATTTCCATTAGCAGCCTCACAAGAATGCTGCCAAGATTAAGGGCCATATTATATATGGTTTATTGTAGAACTTAAAGTGTCATTTGAAAGCATTAGCTGTTGATATCTGCAGATTAATTTTTGGTAAGTCAACAAGCAACAGGACCCATGTTAATTAACAGGGAGAATGAGGAAGGGCAAAAATCAATTCCCTGATATATTGCAGTACCTAGTTTTCTCTGAGTAGAAACCCTACAACCAAGTCATTTAAAAGTGAGAGAGGGGGGGGCAGCTGGGTAGCTCAGTGGATTGAGAGCCAGGCCTAGAGACGGGAGGTCCTAGGTTCAAATCCGGCCTCAGACACTTCCCAGCTGTGTGACCCTGGGCAAGTCACTTGACCCCCATTGCCTACCCTTACCACTCTTCCATTCCACCTATAAGTCAATACACAGAAGTTAAGGGTTTAAAGTAAAAAAAAAAAAAAAAAAAAGTGAGAGAGGGGGCAGCCAAGTGGCTCAATGGAGTGAGAGCCAGGTCCAGAGATGGGGGTCCTGGGTTCAAATCTGGTCTCAGACACCTCCTAGCTGTGTGACTGGGCAAGTCACTTAACCCCCATTGTCTAGCCCTTTCTGCTCTTTTGCCTTCGAACCAATGTACAGTATTGATTCTAAGGTAGAAGGTAAGGGTTTAAAAAAAAAAAGCAGGAGAGAATAAAAAACCAGCAGGTTATGAGCAATCCTAGGATTCTGCCCACCCCAATCTCCCCCTTTATTGCCTTTAGCCCAGGCCTTATCACCAGCTCTTTAAGAAGAGAAGGGCGAAGGATCAGGAGAAAGGAGAGAAGAGGGAAGCTTGATGAAAACTTTATCTTGGGATGGTGGTGTGATTTTCTCCAAGTGTCAAGACAGATTTATCCCTGGAAAGAAAAGAGATCATGGCATGGCATCCCATCTCATCACACTCCAACTCAAGTACTGTCTGAACCTTTTCTGGAGCTTCAGGAGAGTGATCCGGGGTAGGCAGGACCCCCGGGGAATCCAGAGGCTGTGCAATAGAAGGAGCAGGCACTCCTAAATTAGAAATCTCCTCCGTTCTCTGAGCCAACTGGGCACCACCATCCAGACTAATGCTGGGATAGCAGACATACCCAGAATGCTGGGGGCAGATTCTCCTGGGGAGGATGGTACTTTCATGAGCAATAAGTCAAAGGGACCCTGAAGTCTAGTCAAGCAAGGGTCTAGAGATGGCTGTTCTAGTTGGGAGCCGTGGAAAGTCATGTTCTAGGCTGGAGGATTCCCAGGAAGGAGGAAGAGGTTCTGAGGCTCTCTCATTAAACATAGCAGCTTGCTCTGCATGCTGTGCCATAAAGGTTCCCCCAAACAGCTCAAATGATGAGAATATATTACTGAGAGATCTCCAAGGGTCTGAAGGACTGTCTTTGTATAGTATAAAGCACTTTTAAAAATTCGTGATATAATAATAGCAAATAAGATTTACATAGTGTGTTCTGTTGTTTTTCAGTTGTGTCCAACTTTTCATAACCCCATATGGAGTTTTCTTGGCAAAGGTGTTGGAGTGGTTTGCCATTTCCTTCTCCAGTTCATTTTACAGATGAGGAAACTGAGGCAAGCAGGGTGAAGTGACTTGCTCAGGTTCACACAGCTAATGAGTGCTTGAGGTTAGATTTTTAACTCAAGGAAATGAGTTTTCTTGACTCTAGACCTGGCACTCTATCCACCGAGTCACCTAGCTGCTCTTTTATTGTATTGCATTGTATTGTGTTCTATGGTATGGTATGGTATCTTATCATATCATCTTGCATTATTTTGTATTACATCTCATTGCATGGTATGGTCTGTTTTAGTAAGATAAGGTTAAAGTCCCTCATTTTGCAGATGAGAAAACTCCTACAGGGAAGTGGCTTCCTGAATGTCCCATAGTTGAAGACTCTGAACTAGGGCCCTGATTCTAGTGCTCTTTCCACTCTGCTATACTGCCTTCCAAATAGTTACCATGGAAATCAAAGAACCAGGGACAGAAAGACAGGGGCACAAGTCAGGCAAGTTGCAGTGGGGAAAGGTAGAAACAATCCTGAATGGAGTTCTCCAATGAGGGGGTCCAAGGCAATGAGGAAAAGCAGAAGGAAATCTCTTCCGCCATCTTGTGTAAGTTCACTTCTGTAGACAACACAGAATAAAATAAAATAAAAATAAAATGGGGCCTGGGGGAAGAAGGCCCAGAAGGAAAAAAAAAGTCAAGGGAGGGTGCTCTGTTTGCCACACGCTTTAGTAGCCTCTACAGTGAGGCCCAGCAAACATCCTGTTTTTGCTACAGGTCAAAAGCATATTGAACTCAAATTCTTTGTATAGCAGTGTTAAGTTCTTGTGTCCAGACATCAAAACACGAGATGGCTAAAAAGCTCCTTTTCCTTTTTTTCGACAGGATCTCTCCTTGGTCTTCTTTAAAGTGGGCAGAAATTGAATGAAAAGGGGCAGCACCAGTGTTTGGGAGGTCCAGGATTGTGAATAAATGTGTTGAAAAGGAAGAAGAAAGCGGCAGGGCATAGAGAATGGTAGGAAACACGTGCTCTTCCACTAGGCCACCCATTCTCACCATTTGTTTTGAATAAGCTGAAAGTTGGTTTTTTCTGCTTTCAACTGCAAGAGATTTAAGACCAGGATGCTAAACTCATTAGAGACAACTATGCAAAGTCAAAGAATAAAAGGAAAGTATCAGAAGGTGCTACTGTAGAAATTCCCCCTCTCCTCTTCCTTCCCTCTTTTTTAAAATAAGGTTTGTTACAGAAAAACTTTGCTAAAAGTTTCAATCATCAGAAAATATTTTGTTCAACTTATTCGTGCATTTCTTGTTGGGTCATTTCAGTTGTGTCCTACTCTTTGTGACTCCATTTGGGTTTTCTTGGCCAGGATACATTGGCCATTTCCTTCTCCAGCTCATTTTACAGATAAGGAACCTGAGGCAAACAGGGTTAAGCGCATATAACCCAGGGTCATACTGATAATAAGAGTCTAAGGCTGGATTTGAAATTAGGTCTTCTTGACTCCAGGTCTGGTGCTGTCTACTATGCCACCTAGCTGCCCATTTATGCATTTAACTCAACCCAATTCAATTCTGCCAACAATTATTAATCACCTGCCACATGTCAAGCCTTGTGCCAGGAACTAGGAGATCCTAGAGCAATGGTTGGCAACCTTTTTGGCTGTGAGAGCCATAAACTCAAGCGGAAGGAAGAGGATGGAGGCAGAAGGCACTGGAATATGGGACGGGGCTGAAGGGCCCCCTGGGGCACATCCTGGGGCTCTGCCCAGACTGGCGGGTGGGGAGTGGAGCTAGATATGGCTTGAGAGCCACTGTTGCCGACCCTTGCCCTAGAGGATAGAAAGACAAGACAAAAACCAGTTGTTTCTGTCCAGAAGCTTATATTCTCCAGGGCAGATAAGTGTATACAAGATAACTTGAGGAGGAGAAGGAGATCAGGAATGGCACTGGATAGTGTGAGAGCTGGAAGAAAGGAGGGAATGCATACTAGGCACTAAAAACAGCCTGTGCAAAAATCATGGAAGTGGGCAATGGACTGACAAGCTTAGGAAACATCAAGAAATTCAGATTTGCTGGAATCTAAAGTGTGTGAAAGGGAATAATGTGAAATAATTTGTTGGCACCATATTGTGATGACTTTAACAGTCAGGTGGACACTAGGGAATTGCTAAAGATTCTTGAACTAAGGAGTGACACGGTCAATCCCATGCTTTCAGCTGATGATCATGGCAGCTAGGTGGAAGACAGGTTGGAAACTGGAAAGAATAAAAGCAGAGACACCACTTAGAAAATAATAGTCCAGACAAGAGGTGATTGATAGTTGGAGACAAAGGGAGCAAAAGAATTCAAGGTGTACTGTGGAGTCAGAATTTACAGAACTTGGCAATCAATTGTGCAAAGCTAGGAGGCACAGATTTGTAGATGATGGTACTCCTAGGACAATAAAATGCCATTGCAAGAGGCAGATTTGCCAAAGAAGAGCCCTCCCACTTGAAGGTGAGAAAAAAATACAGGGGAATAAAAAAGAAGGTAGGTCCATTTTAGGAAAGAATAGATAGCACACATGAATGGGATAAATCTAGAGATTTAGAAAAGGACTTAATTTTATACAATGGCCTAGAACTAATCAGAAACCTATAGTTCTCTGGACCGTCCTTGTTGAACATAAGCTCCTTTGAGTAATTATTTCATTGATTGCATTTCTATCTTTAGTGTTTGGAACTAAGTACTGAATGAATGAATGAAGCTTCTACCATGTGCAAAACACTGGACTAAGTGCTAGAGGCACAAAGAGAAAAAGTAAGTCTGTTCTCAAGGTGCTCACATTCTAAGAGGAGAGGATACATATGAAAGACAGTATATGGCCTGGATTCAAATCTAGCCTCAGATACTTCCTAGTTGTATGACCCTGGCGGATGAGAGAGAGAGAGAGAGAGAGAGAGAGAGAGAGAGAGAGAGAGAGAGAGAGGGAGGGAGGGAG
>NC_058135.1:57391675-57428668 GCF_016433145.1 Gracilinanus agilis
AGGAAGGAAGGAAGGAAGGAAGGAAGGAAGGAAGGAAGGAAAGGCAGGCTTTTTACATGGCATATTTGATGGAGAGCTGACCTTTGAATTAGGGAAGTCTTGAGTCTGAATTCCACCTTTGGCACACACTGACCAAAATCACATTTCCTCTTGGTGCCCATAGGCAATTCTCTGAGTCCTTATTTTGCAGAACAGGTGCAATCTGTTTTTGTAGAGGGAGTTTTCTCTGTCACTTGGCAACCATCTCCAAGCCACACCTGCCCTTTGCCTCCTTCTGCTTCATTTGGAATTAGGACATGGACCCTTGGGCCCCTGAACTCTGACCCTCAACTCTGAAAGATGAGCTTTTGCCTTGCCTTGTCAAGGCTCAGTCCCACCATACCACATTTTATTATCTCTCTGACCTGCCTCCCAACCCCCACTTGCTTTCGGTCACTCTAACTCTAGTTCCAAGAACAGCAGTCAAATAAGCGCCATCATTCCTGAAAGGATTTGACTAGCATCACCACTCCTCCCTGATCACCACTCCTCTGTATTCTGTCTTCACCTTTTAGAATGGAAGTTCCTGGAGCACAGAGGCTATCTCACTTGTTTGTATTTGTTTCCCTAGGGCTTAGCGTGGCTCCTGGAACACAGGAAGCACTTACATAGATGTTTGCTCATTCATTTGAATAAGCACCACACAAAACTTAGGCAGGCAACTTCTCACAACAGAGAGGGAGGCATCTGGAACAACATCCTTTAAAAAAAAAAAAAGCAAAGATGGAGAAACAAATCCACATGAACACCAAAACACAAATATGGAGAGCCTGGCAAGTGAAGAGAAACCTCCTTCTGATGGGAAACACCCTTCAAAGAGGATTAGGTGGTTGATACAGAGATACAGTCTTGGCTTCTGCCATGGTTAAGGAGGTGGATGTGATGATCAAAAAACCTGGAAAGGTAAACAACACCTTTTTATGGCATGTTAAGGGGGAAGAACCTCAGTGGACCTCCAGGGAAACCTCCTCATTTTGTAGATGAGGTACCAAAGACCTAGAGAATTGCCACCTATTTGGAAGCCATCAGTAGCAGATCTGACACTAGAATTCAGGGTCTCCTCACTTCTGGATTGGTTATTGTCAGGGATACCTTGACCCCTGTTGCTCACTGCCTTCCTCAGGTTAACTGAGAAAAAATATTTAACTTGTTAAGCATCTTAAATGAAAGCGGTTAAAGTCTCAGCCTGGTAGGAGGAAAATAGCAAAATAGTTACACTGATACCAAATAGAAGCTCAGCCCCAAACTGTGCCCATGATCTGGGCAGGTTGGGATTCTGAGAAAAGAAAACTAAAGGACTTCAAAGAATCATTCTAATCAAAATTATAGCTAAAACAGGTTAGCAACCAATAGCTTCAGATTCTTGAGGGAAGCCTTTCAATTTACCTGTTCATTTCTTTAAAGTTGTTTTTTGGGGGAAGTGGGGAAAGCAACAAATGCTGTGATTTTAGGGTGGGGAACTCCAAGTGTTCAAACTTCCTCCAGTGAAATGTATAATCCTAAAAGGATTACTTAGGGACACTGGGAGGCTTAGAGACTTTGAGGTCACAAAGCTAGTTTGTTTTAGAAGTATGATTTGAACCCAGGTCTCCTGGAGACGAAGGAGGGCACTCTGCCCACTTTGTCACTGGTATCACTTACCAGCTATTAAGTAGAAGTGAGCTATGTTACATTTAAAATGTGGTTTTGTTGTTGTTCAGTCGTATCCCCATTTGGGGTTTTCTTGACAAAGATATTAGAATGGTTTTCCCTTTCCTTCTCAAGCTCCTTTTACAGATGAGGAACTGAGACAGAGTTAATTGACTTGCCCAGGGTCACACAGCTAGTGTCTGAGGCCAGATTTGAACACAGGAAGATGAACTTAACTTCAGGCCCCAGACCTCATCTGTTGTTGAGTAGAAAATTCGTGGTTCTTATTTAGATCTCAGATTAACCCCAACTGTCATTTAGACAGTAGGCCACATAACCTAAGCGCCATTGAAATCATGAGCCCCTCGAGGGCTGGATGGCACTCTACATATCTTGGGCAGGGAAATGGGACCATGCCTAAACTGAGAGGGAAAACTTGGATCTGCAATAGAGACAGGTCAGAACTAGAATGATAGCCCCAGATTGCTAAACCAGAAGGACACAAACTTAATCTGCAATAGAAACAGGTCAGAACTAGAATAATGGCCCCTGGTTGCTAAACCAGAAGGACATGCAGACTAATTGGGCTAATTGTGGATCATAGTCCTGGAGCGGAAAGAGAACCACAATGGTCAAATCATTTACCCAAAGTCTTGGAGATATTAAATAGCCAAACTGGAACGGAACCCAGATCCATCTACCTCAAAGAACTAGCCAGACCCCGAAGATCTAGTAAAGTAAGTAAATTAAATCTGGGGGCAGCTAGGTGGTGCAATAGAGTGCCAGACTGGAGTTAGGAAGATTCATCTTCCTGGGTTCAAATTCAGCCTCGGACACTTCCTAGCTGAGAGACCCTGGGCAAGTCACTTCACTCTGTTTGCCTCAGTTTCCTCATCTGTAAAATGAGCTGGAGAAAGAAATGGCAAAACAGTCCAGTATCTTTGCCGAGAAAACCCCACATGGGGTCAACGAAGAGTCAAATATGGCTGAAAACCAAAAAATGCAATTTGAAGTAAAATGCGACTTATTTCTCCTTAACCAACATCATATTTATTGTCTATCTACCTGAGCAGCAGGGTGATATAAGCTAGAGGAATAGCACACTGGATTTCAGAGTCAAGATGCTCTGAGCTTAGTTCTGTTGTAACCTCTCAGAGCTTCCATTGCCTCAAAGTACTCCACCAACAAGGAAAAGAAGCATGATGTAAACGTGAATTATTACTTCATGATTCTAAGGCTAGGACTTGGAACAGGGTAAATCCCTACACCTCCAGGAAGACAGCCACTATTATACTCAAGGAAACCAGCCAGAGAATGTGACAGTGCAAGAGATGAAGGGGAAGGGCTACACTTGAGTCCCCGAGTCCCTGGGTGGGGTCAATTGAAGCGACAGGGAAAGCAGTTGGGCTGGTATTTCATCACAGAGCCCCACACACAGTTGAAACACTCTGATTTCCTCATCTCTCTTTTTTAAAGGGACTGAGGATTTTTCCCCTTCCTTCCTTGACCCCTCCAAGAAAGAAGAAATGCAAAGAATTGTGGGGAAAGAGAGGGAAGGGAGGCTGGAAGAAGGGGAAACTTAGAGGGAAGGAGATGATAAAGGAAGAGACAGGAAGCAGGTGTAAGACATTACGTGAAGTTTTTTTGAAGGACCTAATAACCCCTAGGTCTCACAAGAATGAAGCATTTAAGCAGCTATGATTTTCAGCCGAGATGCTCGTTTCTGCAGTGACAGATGTAGCCCATGGGCACCCTTGCAGACAGCCGAGTGCCACCTTCCATGGTCCCTGACCTTTCCCAGGATCCTGATCATGCTGTCTCACAGTGTGCAATAACAGTCTAGTGAAGGAGATGGGGAAGAAATGGGGGCAGGGAATACAAGGGAGGAGACGGGAGATATAAATGTTTGGGGACAATGAAGAAATAGAAGGGGGGAAAAGACCTCAGAAACTTGACTTTCTAGCCTCCTGATATGATATGTATATTTCCCCATAGAATCATCGAGACTGGAACCTAGAAAGCAGTTAAGACAGAAACCATATGGTTTATCCAAGTCTCTCAACATACAGATGAGGAAACTGAGGAATAGAGAGGCTTAAGTGATTCAATTGGTAGTAGTGAAATCAAACTCGAACAGTTCAATCTGACACATACTGTAGATGAAAATTATTAACAGGCAACGTTGTTGTGTCATTGCTGCTATTTTTACTAGAAGGGCGAATTTATAAGGACGCTGTCAGTTTAGAAAACTAGGAGGAAATCTGTGTAAAGCTGGAAAGGATCTCAGACTCCCTCTTTTCCAGCACTCTCATTTTATTTTATTTTTTAAACCTTTACTTTCCATCTCAGAATCAATACCGTGCATTGGTTCCAAGACAGAAGAGTGGTAAAGGCTAGGCAATGGGGGTTAAGGGACACAGCTAGGAAGTGCCTACAATCCTATTTGAACCCAGGACCTCCCTAAGCCTAACTCTCAACCTACTGAACTATCTAGCTGCCTCCTACCCTCATTTTATAGATAAAGAAACTGAAGCTCCTCTTGGCAGTTAAGGGACTTGCCCAAGGTCACACAGGTAGGAAGTATTCAAAGCAGAATCTGGCTCCAGGAGCCACTCTTCTATCTCTCCAGTCTCGCTTTTCTGGAATTCCATTCAAGGTTTGCTGTCAATGATTATTTATAACAATGACTTTTGAAATCTCTAATATTTATCTTGATTTCTCTCCTATTCAGTTGCAAGTTCATACATAAAAGAGATTACATGACTATAGGAGTCTCATTTCTCTTACTGTCATTTAATACCTGAGGCTTTTCTGGAAGGAAGCTGGATTATAAAAGGGTAATAATACACATGGAGAAGAAGGGTGAGGGAGGCTGATGTGCATGCAACATAAGCCAAATTATACGACATTTTCTCTTCTAACAATGATTTGAGGAAACCTTTAACTCAAAAAGGCTCCAGGCCAGGTACTCTTCCAAGTACATAATTACAATACTTGTGTTAGATTGCTATCAAATGCAAAACACAGATTTCATATAGTTTATTTATCTGCTAAAGGTTCCATCCCAGAATGACTCATCTGAGCAATTTAAACAAACAGCTGTGGCATTAGGTTGCTACTGCCTGGGACATCTGGTACAGTGGGTAAAATGTGCTGATTCGGTGTGGGTTAATTAGAT
This sequence comes from Gracilinanus agilis, assembly GCF_016433145.1. Classification (NCBI taxonomy): domain Eukaryota; kingdom Metazoa; phylum Chordata; class Mammalia; order Didelphimorphia; family Didelphidae; genus Gracilinanus; species Gracilinanus agilis. The sequence continues at coordinate 57,396,522 of NC_058135.1, forward strand.
CCATCTTGACTCATTTTCTTTAATGAGACAGTAGAACACACCACATTCACCTAACCTGTTCCGGGGGTTTTTGTTTTACCTACACTTGCAATTCTGATCTGATGATCTCTTCTTCAAGTCTCTTTTTTCCCCCCAACAAAAACTTTTAATTGGTATTTTTATCATTTGAGAATTGCATATATCTGAAGTTTTATCCTGGGCTTTCTGATGGGCAGGAATCATGTGGCTTTCTCCTCATCTGCCTGGAGTTTGAAAGGGAGTTTGTAAAATCTAGATACTTTGTACTCCCTTATGACCAGGAAAACAACAAAGAAACAAATAAATAAATGAAAGACAAAAATATGGATTTCATTCAGGAACTTTGCCTCCCTCTCAGGGGTTAAGTGTGGCCTTCGGATGGAAATTTTACTGTAGGGCAGTCTTTGTGGTATTAAAAGTCTCTTTTTGCACTTCCTGAAATTTCCTATGTGTATACATGGTCTTCCTCTCATTTCTATTAGTTGAGTTTTGTAAAATTTTGAGTGTTAAAGGCCAGGAGGAATTGCTGTTGATGAAAAATTCTGCCTGTGGAACAGGAAGCAAATATGTTTCACAACAGAAAAAAAAAAAAAAGTAACAATCAGACTGTAAATTCCTCCACTAACACACTGAAAGAGAATAGGAACTCTCCAAGCTCAAACTAACAACAGTTTCCTGCACAATCATGTCAATTTCGCCCACCTTTTCACATTTTATCCATAGAATTCCTGTTTCCTCCTACACACAGATTCTTGTTGCTAAAGCTTTTGTGAAACCAAATGTGCCTCTTTTTTTGGATCTTAAATATTTTGCAGTAATTTGCAAAGTTTAATTTAAATTGATGATAGTATAATTTTCTTCTTTGGAAGGGGCCCAAGTATAATCATTTCCAAATTTTCCAACACTTTGATTTTATTGTGAGGTAACTGCTAAATTAAGAAACTTATATTTACATGCAAAATTCCATTGAGAATCCCACTAAGAACTTTAAAAAAAATTGTATGTTAATGCCAAAAAAATGGATTAAAACTTTTCAATAAAAAAGTGGATTGTTTTGTGAATTAAAGAATAGGGTAAGGGCAGCTAGGCAGCACAGTAGATAGTGATGAGCCTGGAGTCAGGAAGAACTGAGTTCAACTCCAATCTCAGACAGTTAAAAGCTCTATCACACTAGGCAAGGCACTTAACCTTGTTTGCCTCAGTTTTCTCATCCGTCAAATGAGCAAGAGAAGGAAATGGCAAACAAACTATTCTAGTATCTCTGCCAAGAAAACCCCAAATGGAGTCACAAAGAATTGGACAGAACTAAAATGACTGAATAATAGAATAGTGTAAATTTGGGGCTACCTGTAGGGCAAAGTAGTTTCACTCCAAGCACTCCCTATTACATATTCTAATAAGCCTTGTATTTGGGAGTATGGGGTTCTTCCTGGAATATTCTTACTCCAGACAAAATGATATCAAAAAAATTCTGATTTACAAACACCAAACTGATATTCATGTGCCCAAGTAATAAGAGAGTCTGGTTTCATTTTTACTCTGAGTGGAGAATCCAGACATCAAAGCAAAGAAGAACACTCCGGCATTCTAGGCATCACGGCTTTGCCACCTCCCTCTTCCTGTCCTTTAAACCAGCTGCTCCCACGTTCATGGTGAATGTTTTCTGTCCGGAATATTGGTACGCTGGTGTCCAAGGCAGTCATTAATGTCTCTCATTAGAGAGAGACAGTTGGCAGAGAAAAGCTGTTTGTAATGATGGACAGTAAGCAACCTAGCTTGGAAGTAAACTGAGCTGGCCAACTCCTTAACACAATCATACCTGCCCCACCCCACCCCCAAGCCTTCTAATACCCCTGTCTACTGCCATGTATTTTATTCATGCTTTCCATAGTTCATTTCATTCTTAAACTTTCTCTTTAATGGAAAAGAAAGGAGGCAGGCTGAAGTTACCTTAACTTTGTAGATATGAAAACAGGCACAGAAATTATCAAAAATCTCAAGGTCTAATTAGAGCCAAGTCTAAAACTTAAGTTTCCGAACTGTACAATTTTTATCCTGGAGCTATCTCTTATGTCCTCTAATGTTTGGTAATAAGTCATTCCTGCCTTCCTTTTCTTCCTTCCTTCCTTCCTTCCTTCCTTCCTTCCTTCCTTCCTTCCTTCCTTCCTTCCTTTCTTTCTTTCTTTCTTTCTTTCTTTCTTTCTTTCTTTCTTTCTTTCTTTCTTTCTTTCTTTCTTTCTTTCTTTCTTTCTTTTTTGTATGCTTTACAACTAGAACTACAGGCAAAACTGCATCAAAAGATCAAACCTTACAAAAGAATCAACACGGCTACCTTTAGGATTATAGAGAGTGAAGGTTATTAACCTTTGTTATATTATTTATAGGTTATCGTTAGCAGTCTGAAGAAGCCTTCAGATCCCTTCTCAGAAGAAAATGTTTCTAAATGCATAAAATTAAATACATGGGATTACAAAGGAAATGAATGATATTGAAATTCAGGTATCAAAAGATTTTCTTTCACATTCACACTCCTCAGTTGAGAACCTCTGGTTCAGGGAGTCCTTTATATCAGTTTGGTGTTTGCAAATCAGAATTTTCTTGGTTCCATTTTGTCTGGGGTAAGAATGTTCCAGGAAGAACCCCATACCCCCAAATACAAGGCTTGTTAGAATATGTAATAGGAAGTGCTTGGAGTGAAACTACTTTGACCCACAGGTAGCCCTTCTTTTATGGATGGCCACCCAGTAATAGTCAGAATTCCTCTTCCCTTCCAGCTTCCAACCCTTAAAGTAGAAAGTCCCTCCTTCCTTGGCAGACATATCACACTCCCAAAATGCATTCTGAGTTCTAAAGACAAGACTGGAAGGTCCAGAAGTTTGAGGGCAGGGATCTTAACTTCTCAGAACTTCCTATCTCTAGAAAGAACCTAGCACTATGCTGTGAATGCAGGAGTCACATTAGAATTATTTCATGAATTTAGGGGCAAATGAATTAAATATGACTTAGAAATGATTTGGGTGGCTCAGTGGATTGAGAGCCAGGTTTGGGGACAGAAGGTCCTGGGTTCAAATCTGGCCTCAGACACTTCTTAGCTGTGTGACCTTGGGCAAGTCACTTAATCCCCATTGGCTAGCCTTTACCCCTCTTCTGCCTTGAAACTACAGAGTTTTGATTCTACAATACAGAGTATTGATTCTAAGACAGAAAGTAAGGGTTTAAAAAATGAATTTGGGGACATAGTTCATCTGGATATCGGTATCTGCCTAGATTCCAATTCATCTTTTTATGTTTTAATTTTCCCATAAGAGTCCAGCTTCCAATCTTCCCTAAATTGATGCTTTGTGTATTTACCAGAGTGTTTTCCATACAATAAAATAGTCATTTACAATGTCACAAGTAAGGCAAGAGCATACAACCCGTGCGTGTGCGTGTGTGTGTGTGTGTGTATACATGTATATGTATACATCTCAGCTACAAGTTTGCCAGTGGAAATTTACTCTTCAGGATTAGGGTTTCAAATGCACTAGAAAGCCCAATTAAAATGTGTGGGGTCAGTATAAGAATCAGCTAATGTAAAAATGTTAGCAAGATTTTGAAATTTTAATGTTTTGAATACATTTCAGCACTCAGGACTTCTTAGGTTTCACTTAAAAAATAAATGAGCGTATTTCTTTGGATAAAAAAAGTTTGTCTGGCATTACGTTTAATTTGCAAACAACTGACCCACCACAGATGGTTCAAGAAGAAAGGTGTGATGTGAAGACTCATCACCAGAGAACTGAGGCAGGGCTTTTTCATAAGATGGCTCTAGAGTATGGTATTTTGGTTAATGCAATTGAAAAAGACAATCTGGTTCATTTTTGATCGGGAGTAATCATGTATTCCCCATCCACTCAAAAATTTACTAATCATTAACATTATCGACAAGATATTGGCCTTTGTACCATAAAAATCCAACCAGGTTAAATGCTGATAACCAAAACAGTGCTTGAGTTTTATGTATACTTGCTATGTTCAACATATTTTTGTTAGGCATAAGTCGGATCTTTATTTCTAAAACATTTGTGTCCTTTGGTCCTGCTGGTAATAAATAGATTTTGAAACTCCTAAATGCATCACCAAGAACAAAAGAGATTCCTTGAATGACTTTCCTCAAAATTCTAAGAATCTCAAATATACAACACACACATATAATCCTACAACATCAAAAATATATTTAAACCAACTAATTCAACTGCCTCCAATCTCCTAGATCATTTACCAAAGCTTCTCACAAAAAAATAAAATGACTGATTTAATGTTAGCTTCTCTCCAGGTTCCCCTGCACCATTTCCAGTTGAAGAGGCTAATAAAATGTGGTCAGAAGGTGGTAGATAGATAGATAGATAGATAGATAGATAGATAGATAGATAGATAGATAGATAGATAGATAGATAGAAAGATATTAGAGAGAAAGAAGGGTCAGGGATAATCCATAACAGAACCTGTCAGACAGACCCTTGGATAAACCTAGAGTTAACTAATCCTTTGATTTATAAGGAAAAAAGGACAACATAATCACTTCAATAGTTCTTTAACTTAGTCCATCATCCCTACAGGCTGGACTAAGGTTTTTGACAAAATTTTGGCTGACAAGAGATTGTTCTTAGGAGAGACAAGTGGGTAACCGCATTGCTTTAAACAAGTCCTTTAACATTCCTGTTCTGTAGTTTATATTGACATAGGCAAAGTGAAAGACTGGAGCAAAATCTATTATTTAAAAAAAGGGCAACAGTAGCAATCATAATCTCAGATAAGCAACAGCAAGAGAAAGAAATAGGCTAACTGAAATTTTCCCATAAAGGATAAATAGCAATATTAGAATATTAATGTTATTTGAACATTAATGTTAGAATATTCATGTTAGAGTGGTATTTATATTTTATATAATAAAGTCAATGTTAACATAATATTCATGCAAATATTACAAAGGTTTCATAAATAATTAACGTATATATGTGTGTGTATATATATATAAAGAATAGCAGAGCAGCTAAGTATGTCTAAGTATTTGAAGGAAAAACTAAATGAGTTTGGAGAGAAAAAGAAGATAAAATTGTAACTGTGGGAACTTTGATGTACCTTTTTTAGATGAAGCAAATCTAACAAAAACAAACAAACAAACAACAATCCCCCCATCTGAAAAAAAACAAACAAGAAGAAACCTGAACTGAATTCAGAAAAGTTATAGATATGACAAATCTCTGGGGATTACTTAATGAGAATAGAAAGAAATACACATATTTCTTATCAGCATATGGCATCTTTAGGAAAATGTATTGTATATTAAGACCTAAAACTTTTTTAAATAAGTAAAATAAGAGACATATCAATAAGTTACAAGGAAGGGAAGCAATTATATCTAAAAATCACTTTTAGATATTCTGTCAAAAGGTACAAATATAACTGGGATATTTCTTCTTTTCAGAAGTCTGCTGATCTTCTGAATTAGCTAAAATGGTGGTCTTGGCCATACAAGAATAAACAGAGTGGGTGGGGAAATGAAGTAAAGGAAAAGATTAGAGTACAAGATCTCCAAGGTACCTTCCAACTCTTGGCATTCTGTGACTGAGAAAATGAGTGCTTGAATATGAATGGTGCCCTAAGGGATTGACCTTGACTGTAAAGATGACTCAAGACTCTTGCAAAGTAAGCTGTAAAAATATTGGCTAGCTTCCTCTGTAACTATACTACATGACTCTAGGTCTTCGCTTCAGGCTTCAGGCTGACTTTCTCAGTCCTCTGGTATTATTTCCCCAACCCTCTTCACCAGATCACAAGAATCATAGGATGTTCAGCTAATATAATAACTCCCCATCTCCTATACACACTCACACTTGGAGTTCAGTAATTATTCAATGAAGTAAAGACAGATGGAAGGAACTTTGCAACTGTAGTTCTGATGAGAAAGTGGAGATTGTCTACTCCAAAATATGAAAAGGGGAGAGGTTAGTAATAACGAATATTGATACCATTTCCCTCACCAATGAAATTTTTTAAAAGTCCATTTGTGTCCATCCTAACCCATGCTGTGAACTGAAAAAAAGGGTGAGCTCTTTGTCCCTTGGGTGGTGATTACAGACTGATCTCTTTTCCACATTTAAAAGTAGAACACTGCACAGTTATAGCCTGTTGGGTGGTCACACTTAAATGGCATTTTAGTGTTGGAAGCAGGGTGTGGCAGTTAAGACTTTCAAATAAATCTTTAGTCCTACATTCCAAAGAAATACAGGCAAATTAATTCAGAGAAAAATGCCATCCTTCCAAAAAAGAAAGGGAATGAAATGCTGTAGCAAGGGGAAAGATATAAAAACAAATATTTACAATAAAAACCAGCCATTTCTCTCTCTTAGTATAGGATAGGGGCTAGACCTAAGATTGCATTGATAAGAGAACTCCCAGATGATTAGTACAACTCCCAGTTGAAAGGTACAATTCCCTACCCTGATGGAGGTCAACATTTTTTTTCCTGTAAATTATAGCCTTAAAAACAGGAGTTTTTAACCTCAATTTTGTGTCATGGATCTCCTTGGCAGACTGGTGAAGCCTAAAAACCCCTCCTCAGAACAATATCTTTAAAGGCTTAAAATAAAATACATAGTATTACAAATAAAAACAATTATATTGAAAGTTATTTAAAAATATTTTCAACAAGTTCATGGACCCACTGGGAAGAATCTTTGATTTAAAGAATTGCTTAGAGCCAGCTTGGTTAAATGTGATTTGTCGGGGGCAGCTGGGTAGCTCAGTGGATTGAGAGCCAGGCCTAGAGACGGGACGTCCTAGGTTCAAATCCGGCCTCAGACACTTCCTAGCTGTGTGAACCTGGGCAAGTCACTTGACCCCCCCATTGCCCACCCTTACCACTCTTCCACCTATGAGTCAATGCACAGAAGTTAAGGGTTTAAAATAAAAAAAAATATTAAAAAAATGTGTTTTGTCCAGGATCATATGTCAGAGGTTAAATTTGAATCTAGGTATTCCTGGCTCTGGTTTAGATCTCAATCTACTAAGCCTTGGTGCCTAATGTTCTTTCTCTTATTTAAAAAACAAACAAAAAGACATACAACCTTAAGATGGAGTTACTGTGTTGTATCCAACTTGTAGAAGAGGGCCACAATATTCCCCATTGCTGCCTAATGCAGTAATTGGGAAATATTTCACAAAATGAAATGAAACTATAACAAAACATAGATAATGATAATATGTGGTTTTCTAAGTCAATAAGCAACCTGGAGGAATCCTCATGCTGTTTCTATTTGAGTTGGACACCACTGCTGTGGAAGATAGAATGGTAGTCTTCAGCTCAAATCCTGCTGGGATACTTAATAGTCTAGTTGTGTGACTCTGGACAAGCAGCTAACTAAACCTCTACTTGCATGGAAGCTATTCCCCAGCACTTACTTCTTCGTCTTTTTTTTTTTTTTTTTTAAACCCTTACCTTCTGTGTATTGGCTCCAAGGCAGAAGAGTGGTAAGGGCTGGGCAATGGGGTTAAGTGACTTGCCCAGGGTAGCCTAGCACTTACTTCTTAAGTCATAAGGAGTTGCAATATACATTACAGGAAGAAGTTCTCTACATTTACAAAAAGCACAATTATTTTGCACACTCAAGCTTTTTTTTTAAACAAACCATCCTGGAGATACAAGGATAGCAAGATAGTAGGAGAAACCAACATACCACCTACAATAAAAAAAACACAAGGGAAAATAATAGAGCTACATAATTATAGGTTAAAGCTGGGAAGAAAGAGGAGAGGACTTTTGGAGGAGCTATAAACAGGAAGACCAGGTGAAAAGAAATCGAGTATTTAAATGTTTTCTTCTGGAAATTCATTAGTTGTTTTTAAAGGAAACATTTATTGGTTTGCCTCAGTGTTGTAGATGGATTTGACATTGTTGTCTTTGTTTATTTGTTTGTTTGTTCAACCCAACTAGGAAGTCTTCGTGTTTGTGAAATCATTGGTCCATTCATTATCGACTGGAAAGTAAGCCATTAAAATCTGGGCTTAGCATATTTAATTATTGAAAACATGTGCCGACCTGAGCAGAAATGATTTATTTAGTGACCAAGTCAGAAAAGAAGAAATAGAATTTCAAAAACTGTGAGAGCATTACCCAGCACCAAAGAGTTTGTATGCCACCAAGCTGTTTGCTATTGCTTTCCTCTTCTCTATAAACAACCTAGACTAAAAGACACCAGAAGCCTCCTCTTTGCATTCTCTCAAAACTCTTCCTGTTCTTCCCCATCTCTAACTCCTCTATCTCTAGCTCCTTCGAGAGCAAAAATAGAAGGAAAGGACAGACACAGGGAAACTACAAATTCTTTCTTGGACCAATCAAAAGTCTTTCCAATCTCTTGTGAGAAACAGCTTTATTTCTACTCTAAAATGGAAATTGATCAACCCTAGAAGAAAGTAAAGAAACATCTATTCCTTTTTTTTTTAACCTTTCTCTACCATGTTAGAATCAATACTAAATATCAGTTCCAAAGCAAAAAAGCCGTAAGGGCTGGGCAATGGGGGTTAAGTGACTTGCCCAGGGTCACGCAGCTGGGAAGTGTCTGAGGCCAGATTTAAATTCAGGACCTCCTGTCTCTAGGTCTGGCTCTCTATCCACTGAGCCACCTAATTACCAAAAACATTTATTTCTTGAATATCAGTAGCCAATAAAAATATTTCTAAATACTCTTCTTAAGTACATTGACATATGAAAGAGAACTAAGCTTTAGGGTCCAAAGAAAAATCAAATCACAGCTCAGAATTATACATATATAAATACCCCTGTTATCTACAGTTTCACTTCCCAAGTTTGTTATCTGAGGTCAACTTGAAGTACAGAAATCTGCCTGTAGCTGCGGTCTGCCCTGGTAGTGGTCGATTCTGCTTCCACTTTTACTGTTTCTTTAGTTTTTTGCGGGGAGGGAGATGATGGAAGGAAGCCACAGAGTACCCAGTAGAAGGGCAAGAGCAGGGAGAGAGTACATCTGTATGAGGGTCAGCAAACTAGGTCTTGGAATGTATCTCCCGTGGATACAGCAGCCCTACTGTGTGTGCACACACATGCACATGTATATACATGAACAGAGTAACATTCATATAGTATTTACTTTTTGACAGACTGTGATAACTATTTTACAAATATTATCTCATTTGACTCAGGAAGGTAGGTGCTATTATTATCCCCATTTTGCAGATGAGAAAACTGAGGCAAATAGGGAGTAGGTGACTTGCCTAGAGTTCTACAACCAGTCAGTGTCTGAGGCCATATTTGAACCTAGGTCTTTGATTCCAAGCCTGGCACTCTAGCTGGACATCAACACCACCTAGCTGCCCCTTATTTGCCCCATAGTATTCTCAGGAAGGAAGAGCTGCAAAGTCAAACTGTTTTTGTTTACAAACATCTTTGCATGTGTTTGCCCTAAAAATACTTATAGTCCTCTTCAGAAAGGCAGGACTACAATAAAAGCCTAGGAAATGAAAAAGGCATAAGGAAAATTCATGCTAGGAGTTTTCCTTATAAGAAAACAGAACCCCTTCTCTATGAGGAGACGCCAACCACCCCTTAGAAAGCTTTTCTTTTCCCTTTAGGAATCTCAGTATTTTTCTCCACAAAGGACTTAGAATTTTTTTGAGCTAAATCTTCAACTCCTAGCCTTGACTTGAAGTTGGGGCTGTGCTTAGCTCCCCTCTTAATTCTTAACCAATGGGATAGAGGAACTTCTTGTGCTTGACTATACATTTCTGCTTCAAATATTTTATTTTATTTTTTCTTTTTCAATTGGGAAGAGGAAAAAGATAGAAGGAAGATGAATTTTAGTTCATTGAAAAGAATTTAATTAAAAATGAATTGACCAGGGGGCAGCTGGATGGCTCAGTGGATTGAGAGCCAGGCCTAGAGACAGGAGGTCCTAGGTTCAAATCCAGCCTCAGACACTTCCCAGCTGTGTGACCCTGGGCAAGTCATTTAACCCCCATTGCCTAGCCCTATAACAAATAAAAAAAATTGATATAGAAGGTTATATATAAAAGATATTAGGGTTTAAAAAAATTATAAAAAAATGAATTGACCAGTTATAAGAAATGATAAGCAGGATGATTTCAGAAAAAGCTGAAAACACCTACTTGAACTGATGCAGAGTGAAATAAGCAGAACCAGGGGAAACATTGTACATACACAATAACAGCAATACTGTATGATGATCAATTGTCAAAGACTTAGCTACTCTCAGCAATACAATGATCTGAGACAATTCTGAAGGATTTAGGACAGGGAATTCTATCCACCTCCAGAGAAAGAAAAGTTGGAGTGGGATGGATGCAGATCAAACCTACTATCTTTCAAATCAGTGTATTTTGGGGTTTTGGTCTTGTATGAGTTTACTCTTAAAACAATGGCCAATATAGATGTGTGTTTTGCACAACAATACATGTATGGTCCAGATCAAATTGCTTTCCAACTCTGAGAGAAGGAAGGGAAGGATCTTATAATTTTGGAAAATACATGCTGAAATGTATTATTATGTGTCATTGGGAAAATAATATGCTTTTGACTTTAAAAAACAAAAAATCATACTCACAAGCTGTGTTTGTTGTGAGAATAAAATGAGATTATGTTTGTAAAAGAAGTAAAATAAAATAGAAAGTGAAAATAAAAATTTTAAAAATGAATTGGTCAAATGTATTCTTCAAGAGATATGATGTAGTTACCTTTTCAAAGACAAATCTAGAAATCTTTTATTATTTTATTCTCTGAGAGCATCTGAGGTTGCCATCTCAAATAGCATTCACTCAGCAATGAAACACGGTTCTCTATAATTTCTCTCTTCTTTATTAGGGGAGATGCTATTTACAGAATTCAGAAAAATGAAATAGCCATTAAAGACCTGTTTACCCTCACTACCCTTTTTTTTTTCCTTTCACAGTTACTAAAATGGAATAACACATCTTCTCCTCACCACTCCAGATACATAGATTTTTAGTTCCAGGGAGGGCTCAAGTTTTCCTTTTAATCTCTTCTCTAATTCTCATATTTAAGAATAAAGACATGAGCTAGTCTTTAAGGCAGCAGGAGGAGTTTGGGTTAAGCATAAGAAAGAAATGCCTGATAGTCATGATAAACACCAGAGTCAATTACTAGTGAAGTTTGTGCAATTTCCCATAATTGAAACCTTTAAGAACAGGGTAGATCGCTATCTACTGGGACTAGTTTTAGCAAAGGTTGCTTGAAGGCAAGGGGATGCACTCTCATGGGCCTTTCAAGCACCATGAGTCTATGTTTCAATTATGCTGTGATTTTAAATATAAATCACCTACAGCATAGCAAAACTTTTTTTTTTTTTAACTAGTCACCACTTCCAGCTAATGGTTTTGTTTTCTCCTTTCCCTGGTCTTAAACTGCTTCTTGGAGTTCGTTATAAACTGAACCTTCCCTTCCAATTGAATGGAAATGTTTGTTTTGTTTTCCATTTTTTTCAATTTTAATTTTTTACGAATAGAATTTAGGAATGGATTATTTAATGGGAGATTAAACAGGCATGCTAGTTTAGCAAGAGAAGCATTAACTGCTGGAAACCAGCATGGATTCACCAAGAAAGACTCATATGAGAATTATTTCCTTTTTTTTTTAAAGAGTTACTAAACAATTAATGCCCAACTGCATTTTGCAAACTGTGTTTCACATGTTTTGGGCATGAACTTAAAGTGATATTGTTGAGCTGGGGTTGGTTTCCTCTCTAAGATAGCAAATCTGAAGTTACATATTTAAAAAGTGATTCCATTTGATGGAAATATTCCATTATGAAAATAGACTTAATTTCATTCAATCTTTGTCCAAATCAATGCCTTGTTGGCAAATAGCATACAAAAAAGATCAAGACATTCTAGAACATGGTGATCAATTTAAATAATATGAAACTGATGTCAGTACTTAAAAGACTTGGTGTGAGTCGCCCTCGCAATGATTTGGATTAGAAACTCTGTTTTGGCTGACCAACTACATGAATTGTTGCGGTGGCCTTTAAAAACAGTCATCTTCTAGTGCTTCTTGGAAACTGAGCCTATAGAAAAAGAAGATAACAGGGCCTTGGACAACTAGTACAATCTTTGGATGGCTTTGATGATCTTCAAATCTTCACAGCTTTCTAGGTCCTATCCAACTCTCCTTTGGAAATCTTAGCATTCCCAGGGTCACCTCCAACCCATATAAAAAGGTATTTCAAAAAATCTTAGCATTGCCTAGCCTTTCCCATTCTTCTGCCATAGAAGCAATACACATTTTGATTCTAAGATAGAAGGTAAGGGTTAAAAAAGAAAAATAGTATTTTAAAAGTATAGTGTTTAATCTTAAAGTTTTCCTTGACTAATCTCTGGGAAAGTCACTTAACTTGTTTGCCTTGGTTTCCTTATCTGTAAAGTGAGAACAGTAATAATACCTAGCACCCAGAGATGTTGTACAGATCAAACGAGATAATATTAACATGCTTTGGAAATCTTGAAGTGCCATGTTAATGGAAACTATTGTTATTGTTATTTTCATAATGCTTAACATTTTACAAAGTATTTTTCTTGCTCTTTCTTTATTTAGTCCTCACAACAGCATTGCAAGGTAGGTGCTATTGTTATTCCCAAATAGGAAATTAAAGCGGTGAAAAGCAATTTTGCTCAGGGTCACACAGATGGTATATGAGGCAGAAATTCAACCTTGAGTCTTCATGAAATGACCCTAAGTCCAGTACTCTTGGCATTACTCCCCAGTAAGGCTGATTCCTTCTAGATGTCAGACTCTAGGACAGTAGATTTTTGAGTTGGAAAAAATGTCAAGGATCACTTAGTCCTGCCTTCTCATTTTGTTGATGAATGAATAAAAAAGAATGTGTGGATCTCTTACCAGGTGTCTATTCTATTTTCATTAAATCTCGCTAAGCAGTGTTGTGGGAAAAGGGAGAAGCCAGGAAGAAAGATAGTCCCAGTAGTGGTCCGTGTCCAAGAAAATACAATTGACTGGACCAGGATTTGAATTCAGGTCCTATGATTCCATACCAAATCCCACAGACAGTATGGTTCTTGGGATCACGAAGAGTCAGGCATGACCGAACAACTAAACAACAATAATATCTCATTAGATAATAAATAATCTATCTTTGGAGGTCTTCTAGCAGCAGCTGATGATCAGTGAATCAGGGAAGCCATTAGAGGAGTTCATGTAGAGTTGTACTATTAATAATAATCACAAGTATTATCACACATATGGGAGAGGTAAGTGGCAACCCAGCATGGTGGGTCGACCAATCTATGGAGCCAGGAAGTCCTGGATTGAGGTCTCCATTCTGGTACATACTAGTTGTGTGATCCTGGGTAAATCATAACCTCCCAATGCTCTACATGAGAAGTTCTGACCATGGTAATACTCTCTTAAAATTATTATAGATTCTTTTCCATTATTAAAAAATTCTGAGAATCATGGGCAGCCAGTTCTGCAGAAGGGATGTTCTCGGTTCAAATCTGGTTTCAGACACTTCCCAGTTGTGTGATCCTGGGTAAGTCACTTAACCCCAATTGCCTAGTGTATTTGCACTACACTAGACCTTACTGCTCGCCTGCCTTGGAACTGGTACTTGATATTGATTCTAAGACAGAAGATAACGATTTACCAAGTAAAACCAAAACATAAGATTCCTAAAGAGCTTTTCTTTGTGAAGATAATAGCTATTGCTTTTTGCTATATTAAAAATGATAACAATTTTTATGTTACTTAATTTTTAAACACATTGATGAAAAATAACTATATTTTGGGGCAGCTACGTGGCTCAGTGAATGGAAATTTGGAATTGGAGATGGGAGGTTCCGAGTTCAAATTTGATCCCAGATACCTCCTAGCTGTGCAACCCTGGGCAAATCACTTATTCCCCTTTGCTTAAGCTCTCAGTGTTCTTCTGCCTTGGAGCTGATACTCACTATCAGTTCTAAGATGGGAAGGATTAAATATATATATATATATATATATATATACATATACTTTACAAAAACCAAAAAATAGAACGGTGATATTGTTTTATATATTTTTGCAAATCTCTTTAATGTTTGTCTTAATAGAATACAGTTTGATTTTCATATCTGCTAGTGCATTCAATCTGTTGTGATGTTTTGGTTAAAGGACATGAAAATCTGACCTCACACAGATAAGTAGCTGGAAAAGGGAGGAATATTTTAATAGACAAATAATGTCTTGGTATTATTATGATAATAGTTTTGACCCCGAAGACTCTCAGAAAGGGTCTCGGGAACCACATTGGAAGGTCTGGGGACCATATTTTGAGAATTGCTGCTCTAGGCCACCCCCTAAGACTGTAAGATGCTAAGAACATGTCAACCTGTCTTAGCAGGAAGAATTTCTTTTATCAATGAAATCACAGATTTAATCCCTATTCCTTCTTGCAAATACAGAGAAAGTATAAAGTGCCTTTCTCACAATAAATGTAAAATTTACTGTGATAGCAAATATGATTATATCCATTTCATAAAAGAGGAAACTACAATTCAAACCGGCTGAGTGGTTTGCCTAGGATTAACCAGATGCCAAGTATCCTACTGAGGAATGGAACTTATCATCAGCTTAAAGGATGAACTAATGACACCATAAATTTCCTTGATTTCTAATATTATCTAATGACCAGAGTCCATTGAATTGTTTCAACCCAAACAAAAGGTGGGATTTTAGTTAGGACATTAAAGGTAGGGAAGTCAATAGATGGAGATGAGGACTAGAAGATCCCAGGCTGTCCAAGGTACTGTCCCAGTGAAAATGTGCAAAATCAGGAGATGGAGTGTCTTGTTTGAGAAACAGTGAATGCCAAGCAGAGGATTATATATTTGATCCTAAAGATGATGGGGAGTTTTTGTTGTTTAGTCATTTTAGTTGTGTCTAATTCTCAGTGACCCCATGTGGGGTTTTCTTGGCAAAGATGTCCTTTTCTAGTTCATTTTACAGATGAGGAAACTAAGGTAAGCAAGGTTAAGTGACTTGCCCAGGGTCACACAGCTAGTAAGTGTCTGGGGCCATATTTGAACTCAGGAAGAAAAGACTCCTAGCCTTCATACCTAGTGCTCTATCCACTGTTCCATCTCCCTGCCTGAAAGAATTAAATTGGATTTATTGATTAAGGGAGGTGGGAAATAATACTAAACCTCAAGCATTATCTTCAAAATCAATCTTACAGGTTGGCCAGATGACTACCACTCACCCAAAGTGATGAAAGGTGACACAGAGGTTCTAATTATGCCTGATAGGCTGCATTCTTCCTCATGTTATTGGGTTGTATCCACAGATTCCATGGGGCTGTTGAGACTATGTTAATTTTAATAAAAGTAAGCGATTTTGATAGTGCTTGAAACCCCTAAATTGATCTTAGCTACTATAAAATCTGTAGCACAAGAAAGGCATTTTCCCAAGTAAAGATTTTAAATTGATAGCAAAGAAAAGGGAGTACCCTTTGTGAACTTTGAAAGCAACTTGTCATGGGATGAATTTTTCCATTTTTTAGGTGAATGACAGCTCATTCGCTTTGTGATATTTCTTTCTATTCTCTTTCTGACTTTGGGAGAAAGAAAGAAGTTGGTTAAAAGATGAATATGTGACAAAAATATGGGCCAAACATCAACAAACATGCCATTTAATCAGTGGACTTCAGAACTGGTCCCAAAGAGTGAGTCTGATAATAGAGGAAAGTTGGATCTAGGTAGCCCAGATGGACAGATGCCAAAATTGATGAGATTGGGGACATGAAGAAGAATGCTTATAAGAAAGAGGATGTCATTCTCCTTCTTGGCCATATAGATTTTTAGATCTTGAATGGAATTATAACTCTGGACAGTAGGCAACACTATTTAAGGATTAGATTAGAAAATCTAAGTACCACCCCATTTTTTGGCATTTATAATTACCTTACACTATTTATTATTTCTCAGTTTGTTTTTTCTCTTTGACCTTGTCATTTTTTTTCATTCTGGACCTATGATTTCACTGATATGGGGAAAGCCCAGTGAGGAAATTGCCTTTACACCAAGTATAACAGCAACTTCCCTGAATCTAAGAGCCTTTAGAGCCAAAGTTCTATAAAATTTAAGAGCCTTAGAAGTTTGTCTATTACACCAAGAGGATAAGTGACTTATTTAGGGTCATAGAATCAGTATGGTGTCAGAAGTGTTGCTTGAACTTGGGCTTTCTTGACTATTCAGAGAATAGCTGTTTATTGACCACTCCATTCTGCCTCTTGCTTTAAAAAACAACAACAACAAAAAAAAAACAAACAAAAAAACACCCATCAGAATGTTCCCTTGGAACAGCGAGGTGGTATGATGGATAGAGTACTGGGTCTGGACTCAGGAAGACCTGAGTTCAAATCTGGCCTCAGATATGCCCTAGCTGTGTGACCCTGGGCGAATCACTCACCCCTCTTTATTTCAGTTCCTAATCTAGAAAATGAGCTGGAGAAGGAAATGGCAAGCCAATCCAGTATATTCCTAAGAAAACTCCAAATGGGGTCACCAAGAGTCAAATACAACTGAAACAACTTGAACAACAATAACAATGCCCCTTTATGGCAGGAAGAGAAGGGGATCCATGGCAAAGAGGGAGGAAGCCACTAAAATCTGGTCATCTGGAAATGATGTCAGCCACTGAGGAGGAGGGAAAGGTAGTTAAAAGATTAACTGTGGAAGATCTCAGAACCTAGTGAAGTAAAGTGGCTCAGGGGGCAGGGAGGTCCAGGAGAGAGTTTCAATGGGAGGTTCAACGATAGCAGAAAAAAATAAGGAAATGTCAAAGCCCCAAGGCTGATGTCAGAGTCCCCAGACCGGTTCCTAGGGAGGAGCTGGTGCCCTGGGAAGCAGCATGCAGGTCAAGGAGGCTATTCCTAAAAAGGAATGAGCCTCCCCCCTCCCCCAAGACTTGTGAAAACCAGTTTCTTTAGAGTCACCATTTCTAAGGACCTGTCCATTTGTGTGTGAAATTCAGATTTAATCAATAGTACACCATTGCTGCTGCTTTTTATCTACCAATAAAACACATTTTCACACAAATAACACATGAGTCAATTTAGATTCGATTATTCAACGTTTACTTGATGATATTTCTTTGAATGCCTCCACGTTTCTCACTCTTTATGCCTTTCTGGGTAGAATTTGTTTTTTAATTGAATTTAATAAAACAGCTCTAGCAATGTGAAGAAGTGCATTAGTCTCTAATTAAGAGGCTGGCAAGTATCAGATTTCAAATCACAGCTGAAATATGCATTTCTGATGAGTAGTATCCAGCTAAAAGACAACTGGAATATATCAAAAGAAAAATACTATTCTGTTTAAAATGCAGACGTTCCCCTGGCTTATACAATACATAAATTAGAAGATAATTTTATCCCTGTTACAAAAGGATTCCTTTTAAAATAGTAGTTCCTCTAATACCTTCCTATACTTAAAATTCAAATGCAAACTAGGATTCTAGCCTAAGGATGTTATTGACAAGAAAAAAATCTATCTGTTCATAAATATTCATAGTGTTAATTGTAACAGAAGAAAAAGAGGGGAGAGAAGCTCCACATCCACAAATTGAGGAATGGCTGAACAAATCGTGGTATGTGTATCTAATGGAATACTGTTGTACCACAAAACAAACAAGAAATATGAATGAGATTGTATGGAAAGACATATGGAGTGCTAAAGAAAAGGGAACATAATCAGAACAATGCCCATCTTGCCCATGGTCACTTACAACTTTATAAATTATAAAAATGAGATAAAAACCACACCAACAAAATCTGGAAAAGCATACAGAAGAGTTCAAAAAAGGGCAAGGAAGCAGAGGATGTTTTTGTTACTATTTTGTTAAAGATAACATACACTTTTATTTTTAACTACTGGGAAATAGACTTTCCATTCGAATTCAACAAACATTACATATTCACTAGATGAGAATAACCTCAAGAGATAGACAACTTAAATAACACACAGTGCCTACTCTCCTTAAGTTTAGAACCAGAGAGATAGGACTTACATATATATGTATTGTTATTTTGTTGTTCGGTCATGTCTGACTCTTCATGACTCCTTTTAGAGTTTTCTTGGCAAAAATACTGGAGAGGCTTGCCATGTCCTTTTCCAGCTCATTTTACAGAAGAGGTCACTGAGGCAAACAGGATTAAGTGACTTGCCCAGGGTCACACAGCTAGTAAGTGTCTTGACTCAGATTTGAACTTGGAAAGATGTGTTTTTCTGACTCCAGATCCAGCACTATAACCACTGCCCCACCTAGCAGCCTGAAGTACTGTTATACTTATATAAATATCATATCTTAATATGTGAAGTATGAGTGGAGAAAGGAAATTAATGACTAAGAGAATCATAAAAGGCTTCCTGGAAGAGGTATGAATTGAGATGAATTTTAAAAGATAGGAAGAAATTAGATATTTTAGGAATGGAGAGCACTCTGAGCAAAGGTAGAGGGATTTACATGAAAGGGATTGAGTGGAATATTGTTTTGCCATAAAAACAAAAAATCAGAATGGTATTGTGTGAGAAGACTTATGTAGAGTAACAAAATATAGAAATATAATACACAATACATTATATATTTATATTATTTATATATAATACATGTTACATATAACATGTCTTATTATATATAAATATATAAAAACATAATCAGAATATATGCTTTGCCCACACTCATTTACAACTTTGTAAACAATAAAAATTAAATAGGGAATGTAGAAGGGACAGAGAGGGTAGTCTATTTTAGCTGGGGATGAAGCACATGGAAGGAAGTAGATCAGAAAAATAGGATGAAATTAAACTAAGGAGGGCCTAGAATGAAAAGCAGAATCAAACCTTTAATTTTATTAAATAGGTATTCAGAAGGCATGGAACATCAGACGTGCCATATTCCAAAATCTATACATGAGGAAGAGAA
This sequence comes from Gracilinanus agilis, assembly GCF_016433145.1. NCBI lineage: Eukaryota > Metazoa > Chordata > Mammalia > Didelphimorphia > Didelphidae > Gracilinanus > Gracilinanus agilis. The sequence continues at coordinate 57,415,540 of NC_058135.1, forward strand.
GTTTGATAGTTGTTGGAAGATGGTAGGATATTGGTTTTAGGAGGAAGAGAAGAGGTGAGAAGACCTGTGAGGAAACTTGTAATAAATATTATTAGAGTATAGTAAGGAAGATGGTGGCAGTAGGAAAGATTGGAGAGGGTGTGGAGTTAGAAGAGACCTCAAATGTTATCGAGTTCAATCCCTTTGATCTTAAAGATGGAGAAACGGAGACCTAGAGAAATTAAGTAGTTTGCCCAAGATCACTCATGCAGTAAGTAGGAAAGTGGCATTTAAACTCAATTCTTCTGAATATGAATCCAGGGCTCACTAAAAGTACACTGTAAACAAAGAGAGTGAAATTACCACTGATGTAAAGATGGAAGTGAGAAGAAGGAGATTCTGAGAGAAAGATGGCTAATGTGGACATCATGCGAACATGATGGACTTGAGGTAGCAATGGGGCAGGCATGTCAAGATGTCCAGGGAAAAGCAGAAAATGGGTCTGGGGAAAATGAGGTCAGGGCTGGTAATAGAGAATCAGAGAGTCATCTGCATAAAAGTAACAGTTGATAGAAAGAATCCTGAGGAACTCCTCCCCAAAAGGCAGATTTGGATTAGAGAATAAGAATTGAGGCAAACAAGTAGTGGGAGAGGTGAGAGAAGAGCCTGGGTCTTTTGGAACCCATGGAAGAGAGTGTAAAGAGAAGATTACATTGCACAAATTTTATTTATACATTACATTAAAAAAGAACTTTACATTCCACCTTATATAGTATGTATTATTTCCAAGGCAAAAGAGTAGTAAGAGCTAGGTAATAGGGGTCAAGTGACTTGGCCAGGCTCACATAGCTAGGAAGTGTCTGAGGTCAGAGTTGAACTCAGGACCTCCTGTCTCTAAGGACAGCTTAGAGCCACCTATCTGTCCCCAAAGTCAAATTTCAAGGAACACTGAGCCACCTATCTGTCCCCAAAGTCAAATTTCAAGGAACTGACCCACCTATCTGTCCCCAAAGTCAAATTTCAAGGAACATATCACTACAGAAAGGTTATTTTTCCTAAGTAGCTGAACCTGCTGCCCTGCTCTCTCAGAAACAATCCATGACTTCCTAATATCCAAATCCTAAAACTTTGTATAGCATAGCAGAGGAGTATGCCATGAAAAGAGGGAGCTCATACGTTTTTCTCCTGTGTTTCTGCTCCCACAGTTCTTTCTCTGGATATGGATAGTGCTCTTTCTCATAAGTCCCTCAGAATTGTCTTGGATCATTGCATTGCTGCTAATAGTAAAGTCTGTTACATTTCATCCTGCCACAGTGTTTCAGTTTCTGTGTACAATGTTCTCCTAATCCAGTGCTTTTTCACAATAATGGAATTACAGACTGAGTGTCACAAGGAATCCTGGAGATCATCTAATTCAACCATTATTCTTTTGAGCCCAACATAGTTAAGGGATTTCCCCAAAGTACCACACTTAGTAGGGGGGGGTAACATGGTTACGTGATTTATGTTCTTACTTTCCCCTTCACCCTCCGCACTCCCCTCTGCCCTGGCCGATATGCATTTCCACTGGTTTTAACATGTGTCATTAATCAAGACCTATTTCCAAATTGTTGATAGTTGCATTGGTGTGGTAGTTTCGATCCCCAGTCATGTCCTCATCAACCCATGTATTCAAGCAGTTGATTTTCTTCTGTGTTTCCTCTCCTGCTGTTCTTCCTCTGAATGTGGGTAGCGTTCTTTACCATAAATTCCTCAGAATTGTCCTGGGTCATTGCATTGCTGCTAGTACAGAAGTCCATTACATTCTATTTTACCACAGTATATCAGTCTCTGTGTACAATGTTCTTCTGGCTCTGCTCCTTTCACTCTGCATCAATTCCTGGAGGTCTTTCCAATTCACATGGAATTCCTCCAGTTTATTATTCCTTTTAGCACAGTAGTATTCCGTCACCAACATATACCACAATTTGTTCAGCCATTCCTCAATTGAAGGGCATGCCCTCATTTTCCAGTTTTTTGCCACCACAAAAAGTGAGGCTATAAATATTTTCATACAAGTCTGTTTATCTATGATCTCTTTGGGGTACAATCCCAACAATGGTATGGCTGGATCAAAGGACAGGCATTCTTTTATAGCTCTTTGAGCATAGTTCCAAATTGCCATCCAGAATGGTTGGATCAGTTCACAACTCCACCAGCAATGCATTAATGTCCCAATTTTGCCACATCCCCTCCAACATTCATTTTAGCCATTCTGCTAGGTATGAGGGGATACCTCAGAGTTCTTTTGATTTGCATTTCTCTAATTATTAGAGATTTAGAACACTTTCTCATGTGCTTATTGATACTTTTGATTTCTTTACCTGAAAATTGTCTGTTCATGTCTCTTGCACATTTATCAATTGGGGAATGGCTTGATTTTTTATACAATTGATTTAACTCCTTGTATATTTGAGTAATTAGTCCCTTGTCAGAGTTTTTTGTTATAAAGATTTTTTCCCAATTTGTTGTTTCCCTTCTGATCTTGGCTAAATTGTTTTGGTTTATACAAAAGCTTTTTAGTTTTATATAATCAAAATAATTTATTTTACATTTTGTAATTTTCTCTAACTCTTGTTTGGTTTTAAAATCTTTCCTTTCCTAGAGATCTGACAAGTATACTATTCTGTGTTCACTTAACTTATTTATAGTTTCCCTCTTTATTTTTTATTTTTTTCAAACATTTATTAATATTCATTTTTAACATGGTTACATGATTCATGCTCCTCCTTTCCCCTTCACCCCCCCGCACTCCCCCCACCCATGGCTGACGCACATTTCCACTAGTTTTGTCATGTGTCCTTGATCAAGACCAATTTCCAAATTGTTGGTAGTTGCATTGGTGTGGTAGTTTCGAGTCCACACCCTCAATCATGTCCACCCCGACCCATGCGTTCAAGCAGTTGTTTTTCTTATATGTTTCCTCTCTTGCAGTCCTTCCTCTGAATGTGGGTAGCGTCTTTACCATAAATCCCTCAGAATTGTTCTGGGTCACTGTATTGCTGCTGGTACAGAGGTCCATTACATTCAATTTTACCATAGTATATCAGTCTCTGTGTACAGAGTTCTTCTGGCTCTGTTCCTTTTGCTCTGCATCTGTTCCTGGAGATCTCTCCAGTTCACCTGGAACTCCTCCAGTTTATTATTCCTTTTAGCACAATAGTATTCCGTCACCAACATATACCACAGTTTGTTCAGCCATTCCCCAATTGAAGGACATACCCTCCTTTTCCAATTTGTTGCCACCACAAAAAGCGCAGCTATAAATATTTTCGTACAAGTCTGTTTATCTATGATCTTTTTGGGGTACAGACCCAGCAATGGTATGGCTGGATCAAAGGGCAGGCATTCTTTTATAGCCCTTTGAGCATGATTCCAAATTGCCAGCCAGAATGGCTGGATTAGTTCACAGCCCCACCAGCAATGCATTAATGTCCCAATTTTGCCACATCCCCTCCAACATTTATTACTCTCCCCTTCTTTCATTTTAACCAATCTGCTAGGTGTGAGGTGATACCTCAGAGTTCTTTTGATTTGCATTTCTCTAATTATTAGAGATTTGGAACACTTTCTCATGTGCTTATTGATACTTTTGATTTCTTTACCTGAAAATTGCCTATTCATGTCTCTTGCCCATTTATCAATTGGGGAATGGCTTGATTTTTTATACAATTGCTTTAACTCCTTGTATATTTGAGTAATTAGACCCCTGTCAGAGTTTTTCGTTATAAAGATTTTTTCCCAATTTGTTGTTTCCCTTCTGATTTTGACTACATTGTTTTTGTTTGTACAAAAACTTTTAAGTTTAATATAATCAAAACCATTTAATTTACATTTTGTAATTTTCTCTAACTCTTGCTTGGTTTTAAAGTCTTTCCTTTCCCACAGATCTAACAAGTAAACTATTCTGTGTTCACTTAACTTGTTTATAGTTTCCCTCTTTATATTCAAGTCATTCACCCATTCTGAATTTACCTTGGTGTAGGGTGTAAGATGTTGATCTAAACCTAATCTCTCCCTTATTGTTTTCCAAATTTCCCAACAGTTTTTGTCAAATAGTGGATTTTTGTCCCAAAAGTTGGGCTTTTTGGGTTTATCATATACTGTCTTGCTGACGTCACTTACTCCAAGTCTATTCCACTGATCCTCCCTTCTGTCTCTTAGCCAGTACCATATTGTTTTGATGACTGCTGCTTTATAGTATAGTTTAATATCTGGTACTGCTAGACCCCCTTCCTTCACAATTTTTTTTCATTATTTCCCTTGATATTCTTGATCTTTTGTTATTCCAAATGAACATTGTTATAGTTTTTCCTAATTCGGTGAAAAAGTTTTTTGGTAGTTTGATAAGTATGGCTCTAAATAGGTAAATTAATTTGGGTAGAATGGTCATTGTTATTATGTTAGCTCATCCTACCCATGAGCAATCAATGTTTTTCCAATTGTTTAGATCTAGTTTTATTTGTTTGGAAAGTGTTTTGTAGTTGTTTTCATATAATTCCTGTGTTTGTTTTGGTAGATAGATTCCTAAGTATTTTATAATGTCTAGGGTGATTTTAAATGGTGTTTCTCTCTCTACCTCTTGCTGTGATGTGTTGGAAATATATAGAAATGTTGATGATTTATGTGCATTTATTTTGTATCCTGCAACTTTGCTAAAGTTGTTGATTATTTCTACCAGCTTCTTAGTTGATTCTCTAGGATTTTTTAAGTAGACCATCATATCATCTGCAAAGAGTGATAGCTTAATCTCCTCATTGCCTATTTTAATACCCTCAATTTCTATTTCTTCTCTAATTGCTACTGCTAATGTTTCTAGTACAATGTTAAATAATAGAGGAGATAATGGGCATCCTTGTTTCACTCCTGATCTTATTGGAAAGGCTTCTAATTTATCCCCATTGTATATGATGCTTGTTGATGGTTTTAGGTATATACTGTTTATTGTTTTTAGGAAAGGACCTTCTATTCCTATACTTTCCAGTGTTTTCAATAGGAATGGGTGCTGTATTTTGTCAAAGGCTTTTTCAGCATCTATTGAGATAATCATGTGATTTTTGTTTGTTAGACTGTTGATATGGTCAATTATGTGGATGGTTTTCCTAATGTTGAACCATCCTTGCATTCCTGGTATAAATCCCACCTGATCATGGTGGATGATCCTCTTGATCACTTGCTGGAGTCTCTTTGCTAGTATTCTATTTAAGATTTTTGCATCTATGTTCATTAGGGAGATTGGTCTGTAGTTTTCTTTCTCTGTTTTTGATCTACCTGGCTTTGGAATCAGTACCATATTTGGCTCTTGCCAATTCTTGATACTCAATGAATGGGAAACGATTGGGTGCCTCCATCAGTTCTCCTTTCTCCTCTCTTTCTTGGCCATACTTATTGACAAAGCTGTCTATCACTCGTGCCTTCACTTCCTATCCCTTACTTTCTCTTCCCCTCCTGACAACCTGGCTTTATCCCTCCCTTCTTCCTCAAATGCCATCTTTGACCTCCTAATATCCAAATCCCAGAATTCTGTATTGGAACTGGGTGGTGTGTGGATGCCAAATGGGATAACCAAATCTATTCTTCCTGGATCAGCTAACAATAACTGCTGTATCTCAGACTGAAAGAGGGAAGCAAAAGGCTCATCTCAAGCCTGATACAATTGTTTAAAAATGTAGCTTTGGCTTCAGCAGCCACATCATGTTCACTTTCTTCTGCCTACAGTACCCCAGCCAGAATGACAGCCACAAACAGTACCTGAAATACCACTAAGATCACAGGTATCATATGGACGTGGAGCATTACCAGCCATGAAAATGGGTATCTCAGCTTGGACAATGCCAAGTCTGGAGATGTGCTGGTGAAATTCAAGGAGTAGTCAAGAAAGATTAATGGTGTGCAGATGGCCCAAGACACAATATCATTTGTTACTGCATCTAAGACCAACACCCAGATTATAGGAGCAAAGTCAACTTGACTAGAGTTTGGCCACTCTGAATGCTACAGCTTCTTGGAGCCACAGATGAGAGTTAGGTGACAGGTAGATACCAAAGGCATCTGAAGCATGATTTGAACTTCTAACTCTAAGTCCAGTGTCCTAGCCACTACACTAAACAGCCAATCACAGTTCCTATTCCTGATAAAGCAAGCTGTCATCTCATTTGCCTCTCTCCCCATCTGCTGACCACACAGTAATGAAAGGAGAACAGGAAGTTAGGGATAAAACCAAAATTTTCACCAGGCTGAGTAAATTTGATGCCAGGTTCTTCTAATCTGGCATTTTTGAAGAGAAGTAAGAGTCGAGAGTCACTTTGGTCCCATTCTTAGTGTTGCCTGAAGAAGCTAGGTGACCTAATAGAGTACAAGACTTGGGCTCAAGAAGACCCTAGTTCAAATCCTGTCTCAGACACTTACTGGCTGTGTAATCCTAGGCAAGTCATATCAACTCCCTCAGTCTCAGGTTCTTCGCCTGTAAAATGGAGATAATAATAGTGCCATACTTTTGGTATGAAGACCAAACAATATACTCAAAGCATTTTGCACATCTCAAAGCACTGTATAAATGTGCTATCACAGTGGAAAGGAGCATGGATATGTCCAAAATCAAATACATCTGTTTTGATCACATCTGCTTTCTCATGAACAAGAAGACATGAACACTAAGACATATACCAATATGGAATGGGGATTGGGGGATGAGGATGGAGAAATCATCTTATGGGCCATGTCCACGTATTTCTATAATCCCTCTCTTTTAACTACTTATCTTCTTAAAGCTAGTCCATGGAAAGTTCTGAAGGCATTTTTTTTGCATTTAGTTTTCAATTTTTTTTTAATTTTTAAGCCCAAAATTTATTTGCCTATCTTCATGTTATTGAGACTGACATCTGATAACAACCCAGTGTTATCTTCCTATTACCTAAACCTAACCTAGAAGAAAAACTATTTAAAATATCGACAATGAGCTCAAGACCTTGGTAAAATCATGATGTGTGTACCCCATTCAGAACAAACATGGCTTTCTTTATTTTTTTTATTTGGTCCTATGATATCATCTCTGTGCCCAATTCTGGGTATGGAAACCTGCCAAGGTGGAATCTCTCTTCATCAATCAACAACAAACAGTATTAGAGAGTTACCGAGGACACTGAAAAATTAGGTGATGTGGTGACCCAAGTAGCTTGTGTCAGAAGTAGGACAAGACCCAAGTCTTCCAAGGCCAGCCATCTAGCCGTGATGTCACCTGAATTTATAATTAAAAGCCAAATCTCTGACCCCATGTAGCTAAGGGAGAATTTTCAATATGGAAACTTCCTTCGGTTTTAGAGATCTCAACTAACCTACGACTCGCTGAACCAGTATTATGGAGTTGTTTGATAAACTTAGCCAGTAAGTGACTTACTGGGCAACGTAGGTAGTGAATGTCTGAGGCTGGAGTTGAACACAGATCTCTTTCTTCAAGCCTATGATTCTATCCATTGCTGGGTTGCCTAATTAGTTAGTATTTTAAAATTACATACAGAATGTTTTAGAAGGCATTTATTATTTTTAAAAAAGATATACATATAATTCAGTGGGTTTTTTTAAACCTTTGCCTTCTGTCTTAGTATCAGTCCTAAGACAGAAAAGCAGCAAGCGCTATGCAATCAGGGTTAAGTGACTTGCCCACTTAATGCTTAAGGGTCACCCAGCTAGGAAGCATCTGAGGCTATTATTGAAAACCAGGTCCTCCTGACACCAGGCCTAGTGTTCTATCCACTGTGCTACTCAGCTGCTTCTATACTTGTTTTAATTCAATGAATTTATCAAATATCTCCAATTTGCAAAGCCTTGTGCTAGACACCGAGGATGCAAAGACAAAAAAATAAAAACAATCCCTGCCCTCAAAAAGCTTATGTATTATTGGAGGATGCAATATTTAAATATTGGGGTGGAGGGGAAACAACTAGATGGCAATAGCGAGTCAAAGGACCTGGGTCTTTTGCTGTCATTGTTCAGTCTATGACCTGATGACTCCATGGCAAGGTTGTGGAAACAATGCTTCTGCTTTTGCTGTACAACTCGCAAAGAATTTTGTAATGGGAGGAATTTGAGGCCAGACAGGAGGGGAGAGTGATGCTTGAGTAGTCTGGGAAGAGAACCTATTTCTGGCCTGATGGAGCTTGACAGCACCCTTCAAATTACACAGTAGAGTTAAGTATGGTTACTCTGGTCACATATGAGGCCAAATCCTGCCTACAGGACCCATATTTCCCCTATCCATTCAATCCTCTAAGTAACCCTCAGGTTATTGGTTCATAGTACATAAACTATGTAACTATGGTATAGCAGGAGAGTCTTCTTCATACTCCTTCATTTCCTTCCCACACCCATCCATAAGAAATCGAATCCACAAAGTCTTTAAGAGAGCCTAACAGTCAACAGGGTACTAGACTTGAAGCTAGGAGGATCTGAGTTCGAATTCCATCATGGTAATTTCTTTCTTGGTGACTCTGGGCAAACCACTGAAGCTTTCTGAGTCTTCATTTCCTCATCAGCAAAATGGGAGAGGAGACTTGGGCCAAGTAGCCCCTTCCAGCTCTGTGATTCTAAATTAAGTAGTTAGTAAATAATCCTTGTTGTAAGAAGAAATACTGACCACTTCAATGGTAAAATAAAAATTAAAAAGTAACACCAGAGTCCATCAATGAGAAATCTCTGTCTATTCCTGTCTGTTAGCCTCTCTCTGTCTCTGTTGTCCCTCTCTATTCTCTGTCTCTGTCTCTGTCTCTATCTCTATCTCTCTCTCACACACAATACACTTCTTTTTCCTACTGAACAGAGGTTACCTGCTATGTGTGTAAAAGACAAAAACTAAATAACCTGTCTTCAGGTAGCTTATATTTAGTTGGGAATGGATGCAAGGAGGAAAAATGTGCACACAGAAAATTAAATACAGTATATGTAATAAGTAATTTCTGTGGGGAGTGCATGAATAGCTGGAGGAATCAGGATAGCCTAACTGTAAGAGGTAGCAATATACTACAACATGAAACCTCTCTACATTTTCAATGATGGAACTGGGATAAAAGGGTTCATAAGATCATCAATATGTAAGCCCATGGGTCACAGCTAGAAGCTAGAAAAGGCAATCCAACCATTATTAGTAATAGTAATAATAATAATTTGCTATAGACATTCACAAACAAGCTATCTGTGTGAATTGGGTCATCCTCTATATTAGAAAAAAGGGGAAAGATGACATTGTATTATTATGGCAGTCACTCTCATCTGATCTGTAAAAATAAGCTGTTAATCTCTGTCTTTTCTTTAAAAAAATTAACTGATCAGAATAGCAAAGTGTTTTTGGAAAAGAATTCCCATGCTCTGTGCTAGATACTGTTATTGAGATGTTTCATGCATCCAGCTTCACTGGAAACACAATTTCCCTTTAGCTTGAATCCCACACTGAATTCTCAATGGCAGATTTTGACTGAAGAATCAGTTACCAATCAGGAGCATCAATTAATCTGTTCTTAAAGTTTCTTCATCTCCTTTTAGAGAGAAGATAACCAAAGAGGCTATAAATGCTGTTCCTGGGCCACACACCCAATATCAAACTTGCGTCCTCCCATTCCAAATCTAATGCTCTTTCCATGACATTTTCAAGCAGAGCTGAAGAAATCCAAAGAATGTGCAGTTAGATAATCTATTCTGGTGTGCATTAAAATTATGCGAGACATGAACAGAAAGCTGACCTCATCTTTAAGAAGCCCTGGATTCAAGGCCAGCTTCCGCCATATATTGGTCATGTGATCTTGGGCAAGATTCTTGATTTCTCAATTCTCCCAGACAATCTGAGAGTATATAAATTGCAGAACAGGTGCTAATTGGCACTGGTAGAGGGAATTTTGTCACCAGAGAGAGCCTGAGACCAGTCAAATCCCAGGCCTGCCCTTCCACCACCCTCAATGGTGATAAATTCTGTCTCACCAAAGTCAAAGAATACACATTGGTTTGGTTGAGAATGACTTTTCATCACATTAATCAATGGGAATGACCAGGGATGTTTTATTTGGTAAGGTGAAATAAGAAAATGACTATCTTTCTCAGTATTCTGGAGATTTGTCAAAATATAAAGTATTTCACATCTTATAAAAAGGTTTTTTTGGATCGTGTATCAATGCTTAAAAGACATGGCATTGCAGAATCATTTTTAAAAGGCATAATTTCTAGGATAAAACCTTGATCATTTTAAGGAAGATCTCATCATAGAATAAAATACTCTCCTGCTGAAATAGTAACTCTTGTCTGCAGAGTTTCCTAGTATGTAAGATGTTAAATTTTCCAAATAGCAATTCAATCAAACCTCTTCCCATGCCCCACTCTGACCCCCACTGCCTGGGCTCTGCCAGGATCCTTTCCCCCAAAACAGTTATATTTTCAAAAACTATACAGTCAGCTGGTTTTTCAGTGACAAGTGGACAAACACACACACACACACAATCAAATAATAAAGAATCTTAAAGTACAACAACAAAAAATAAAACTGTGCTCCTTATTCCTCCAACCTTATACACACAGGCACTCACGCATGCCCAAACACACACACTCATTGTCAGCAAAGTTGAGCTAATAGCTTTCTTAAATTTCTTGATAAAATTTAAAAATTTCCATTGTAAAGACCTCAGATTCCTATGCTAAAGAAATTCTGAATTTGGATAAGCCCTACAAGCCTGAAAAGCTTTGGGCGATCTATTAGAATAAAATACTAGAAGGGAGAAGGTTTGGTTTTTCAGATCAACACCTGACTTAAGAGTGACTAGCATCGGCTTATGGGAAATGGGGTTATTCATCATAGTGGCCATTGATTATAACAGAATTACTATTATTTGCTTTTGCAAAATACTGACCTTCCAAAATTTTGTCTGTAGGTTCATCTACCACATATTTGGGAGGTTCTGAAAAGGAGTTGTTTCCCCCTTTTATACATAGCAGCAAGGTGGCATCGTGAAAAAAGGGCAGTGAATTTGAAATTAGAAAGAATTGAGTTCAAATATCGAACAGACACTTATTGGCTGTGTGTCCCTGGGCAGGTTGATTAACCTCTGTTTGCCTCAGTTTCTCCAGATATAAAAGGAGATTAATAATAGCATCTACCCTCCCTGGGTTGTCTTGAGGATCAAATGAGATAATATGTGGAAAAGTGCATTGCAAATCTGAAAGCAATTACATAAATCCATAGTTTAGACACCCAAAAAAGGATTAAACTTTCACCAAGTTTTCTGAAGATAAGATAGAACACTATAAACATTCAATAATTAAACAGGAACAACCAAGGGCTCTATAGATACCCTTGACATTTGGACAAGCCTTTTGATCTTCTCCGAGATCTACTGCTTTGGCACTAGCTTGTCAAAATGTCAGCATTTTTCTTTACTGTAAATATCTTAAATATTTCTTTTAATTAACATGATCCATTAAGCTGTGTTTTGTTGCCATTTCCCTGAAAGATCTTAATTAAGTCATTAAATTTCAATACAAGAAAGACTGATTAAGATTGTTGGGATTTTTTATGGCTAAGATAACGGGATGAAAAATATGTTTTCTATATATTTGAACCCATCAAAATCACCAGAGCTGGAAACTCCTTATTAGTCCAAGAGGTTGAATATTTTCCAGCACATTCTAAGGTTGTTTTCACAGTGACACTTTTTCAATTTGTAGTTTGTATGGATGTGGAGGAATTTAACTTCAAAGACTCCAAGGGGTAGGGGAGCAGAAAAGAAAGATAAAGCAGCATTGATTATTTGTTGGCCTGATGGCTGAGGACTGTGGGAGCTGGTGGGAAAAGAAGGCAGGCCCAAGAGAGGATAAAAAGATATCACCTCTCACTGGAGTCTCCTTCCCCTCTTGGTAGCCTCGTCCAATTGATGAGGTAGACTTCATCTTGCCACCAGGCACACTTACATACAGAAGACTGAAAATCTCCAGCGCTTCCTCAGTGTGGGTCATTTGATATTCAGAACACTTGAACGTGGCTTTCTGGTTACCATTCCGAATGCTAGTGGAGTTCATGCATATGAAGACTTTGTAATCTGAACTGAATATTTTTCTATAGGGCATATCCACAAAGTCTAATTAGCATATCTGGGACTATGCCAGGATTTTACATTTTCATGCAAGTTCAAAACTTTTCCATTTCACTGAGTTAATGACCTTTTTTTTTTAGTATGTTAAAAAAAAAAAAAGGCTGGGCAACAAGGAACAATGGTCTCCGATTTTTCTTTTAATAGGAAATTACCGAACATGGTGTACATTACTGCTTAATAAGTTCTTAATGTGATAAATTGTGTTCCATTATCACACCAGACCCCAGAACCACCACCGAGAAACCACAGGAAACACTTCTTGCTCCTGCTTCATCAGCAGAAACAGAAACCTGGACATGGTATTCTAGACCTAACACCTCTCTTGTGAAATGAGAATATAATCTAGATCATTTTTGCTTCTGGAAACAAGGTCAAATACGAATAGCATAAGCTTTACTTAATGGCATTAAACCTTGCCAGTTTCATGCTGCACGGAGTCATTGGGATACCCAATATCCTGAAAACAAACAGATCGGTGGGAACTCATTTCTCCCACATGTTCATTCAATTTAGGGGAGTGCTGCTCTGTTTACTTGTTCACAGTACAGTGCTATTTGTTGGCTTGGATGGAGCTAAGTGAAGAGGTGAATCTAAGTGAGTAGCGAACATGGTTTGTAAATAAGGTTGTCATAATGTCATTAATTTGGGATTTCAAGAGATTTCCATCCAATTACATATCATCCAAGGCCCAAGAGAGGTTGGGATCTTGACCCTCACCCATGCTACCGATTCCTTTTTTTCTCTCTCTGTCTTCTTTTCTTCCATGCACCCCACCCAGTTCATTTTAACCATCTTCTAAGATTTAGATTGAAAAGGAGGAGAGGGGTGGGGTGGGGGAAGAGATGAGGAGGAAGGAAGAAAGGAAGGAAGAGAGAGAAAGAAAGAAAAAGAGAGAGAGGGAAAGAGAGAGAGAAGAAAGGAAGGAAGGAAGGAAGGAAGGAAGGAAGGAAGGAAGGAAGGAAGGAAGGAAGGAAGGAAGGAAGGAA
>NC_058135.1:57429020-57453942 GCF_016433145.1 Gracilinanus agilis
CTCTCTCTCTCTCTCTCTCTCTCTCTCTCTCTCTCTCTCTCTCTCTCTCTCTCTCACTTTCTCTCTCTTTCTCATCCTCTGTCTCTCTGTCTCTCACTTTCTCTCTCTTTCTCTTTCTATCTCCCTTGGAATTCTCCCCCACCTCCCCCAGCTTCTTGTCCTACTGTACACACCCGTAGAGACCCAGAGCCAGAGTTGACGATGGTCTGTCTTCTGAAGTTGCCCAGCTTGCTGAAATATGGTTACATATGCAAACATTATCTCCCAATTGTAACCTCATTTTCTGCTCTGCTGGACCAACATTTGTCATCGGGCCTCCCCGCCCGCCACATCCTTCATGTGTCTCTAATTGTCATCAAGATGAGGCGTGTCAGCAGGACTCCAGTGTTCTCCAAGGCCCGTCTCCACACAGTCACTCAGGTAACAAACCCATAATCTCGTCCTGTTTTCATGATGGTTGAATTACACATAATTGTTTCTGCACAGTGATTGATTTCTGCCTGAATAGAGACCTCTGCCTTCTTTCAATGCAAGCGAGTGGCAGCCAAGTCTCCCCATCTAGGAGGAGGCAGCAGCCTTTGAAGAGATCAAAGCCAAGGCCGCGAGCAGTTGTGCGCCCTGGGAATATGGAAAGCCTTTATGCTCTCAACCTCATTTCCAACATCATGTTGGATTGCAGCTGTATTACATTCTGCCAGTATTCTTAATGCTTTTAGTATTGACTCTGACATCACCGATAGCTGTTTTAAAGTAACAAAAGCCGAAGAGATGACTTATTTTCACAACTCTGTAATTGGAACATGCAAAGATGGGGGGAGGGGGAGGCCAGAAACACAGGGGAGGGGGAGTACATTTGTTTTTAATTTAAAGCACTACAAAAGAAAGAAAGCACACAAAAATTATATAAGTTTTCCCCAAATGAAAAACATGTTTTTCATATGGAAAAAAAGCAGCGGGGGCGGGGTGGGGTGCGGGTTATAACTCAGACCACACAAAATGAATTGATGGCTAAACACACACTCCCTCCCCCCCACCCCCAGTCTAAAGGCTAAAATGAAAATGACTGCATAAGTGATTCAGATTAGGAAAGAGAAAGTACCCCCGGATCTAGTCCGATGACTTTCCACACACCTGATGCGAGGTGAGAGGAGCCCAGAGGCTGAAGAACCTCTCCCCCCACCCCCACCCCCTCCATGGTCTTTGTGTTCTGTTAAGGATGGCTGATATTTGGAATCCACTATGCCTCTGTTTTGAAAATGAGAAACGGAAATCAGCTCATTGAGGAGAAAGAAAGAACATTAAATTAAATTAAATTTTAAAAGAATATTTCCTCTAGGGCTCCACTTTTGCCTTTCCATCCCCAGACAAGATGATGACACTCCTGATGGACCCTGACATTTCCATCCCGATGACTGAGTCACCGAAAGAAATCGGCCAGATTTCCACCAACGTGAGAAACCCAAATGATCGATGGAAGGGCACTCTCCCTTTCTATCAAAGCTGTTTCTGATTTAGGCTTGTGGCAAAGTAAGTAAAAAGTAGCCTCAGAAACCGTGAGCAGCCCTATGAACAACACAGTGCTAAATATAAAATCATTACGAGAGAAAATGTCAGTGGCCAGACCGACATTATTCACCCCACCACACCTCCAATTCTACAAGGCGATGTCCAGCAGCTGCCACCATCTTCTGGCAGAGAAACCCCTGTGAGATATTCGACGAGAATTCCCGAATTACAGCTTTGAAGACTACCAGCTGTGACTGACTCGCCCCCTCCGTAAGGAAAGAAATTCCCAATTTAATGAAGTGCCGAGATAGGAAAACAGAGAGGTGGGGAAATGAGGAAGAATGAAAAATCAGCTGGAAAGGGGAAAATGCGAATATCAAATTATTCTCATTTGTGAGGAAATCCTCTTTGCCACAAAACTGTGGATATTTTCTCTCCACACAGGGTTTGTGCATTTGCACATTAACCTTTTAATTTTAGGACCTGAAAAATGGTCAAAATGGGCTGCCATGAAGAAATCCAGATCATTTTACTAGCTCAACCTGAGAATCAATCTGTGTGGTCTCTCCTCATTCATGAAATCACAGGATCACAGATTTAGATCTAAAAGAGAAACCAGAGACCATTGAATGACACAACCTCATTTGACAGACAAATAAACTGAGGCAAACATACATTAAGTGACTTGCCCAGGGTCACACAGCAAAGGAAGTGTCTGAGACAGGACTTGAACTCTGGTTTTCCTTACTTCAAGTTGGGGGCTCAATTCAAATTGTGGAAGAACCAAAGCATCTTCCATTTATTGTGAGTTCTAGAATTTTTAGCTGGCTGCCTGTAAGTTGTGAATAAAAATTATAGCCATGACTGTACTGGATTGTATCAGTGTGGCTTGAGAAAAGTCTGCCTGATTTACTTTCCTATTTAGTTTTTCTTTTTTTGGGGGGGCAGAGGGAGGAGGTTTTATTATATTACATGAATTGAGTTAGAAAAAAACAAATTCAATCTTAAAATGTTTAATTACTGTATTTCAAAATGCTTAATTGCTATATTTCAAAACTAAAATTTCTGGTTCACTTCTCAAAAAACATAAATGTCTTATTCATTGTCTTCAAAGGAAAAAAAGATATTTAGCCCCCATCCCCTCCCAAGCCCCATAAAGCTGTCCAATTTTAATTCCTCACCCCTCCAAATGCCTTTTGCCAGTTGCTACCTCCATTATCAACAGTCAAAACGCTCACTGCCTAGAGGAATAAATCTGAGTGCCATTAAAAAGGTTGTACCCGTAAAAAGCTTATTGCAATCTCCTGCACCCCAAACACACAACATGATCTAACTCAGTGTCAGAAGATCACTTCATTTATTATTCTAACAATACATTTCCCTCCACTGTCCAAGGGAGTTAGCCATTTACAGAGCCTTCTCCTGAATGGCAGCTTTGATTTCTCCTACACCATGCTGATCCAGTGGAATGGATGATGCACTGAATTCGGAATCAGAATGATCTGAGTTCAAATCCCTCCTTGGTCATTGACTAGTTATATGACCATGAGGGAATCATCTGACCTTTCTCTCTGCCGGAGTTTCCCCATCTGTAAAATGATGGGATTGTACGCGATAGTGTCTAAGATCCCTTCCAGGACTAAATCTATGACTTATAATCTTGTGAATATAAAAATAAACTCAACTCATGTTCGCTTCTCAATAACAAGTGTTTACTTTCCAAAAGTGGGCACAGCACATTCTTCAAGACCCTCTATGGAGGGGGTCTACAGTGGGCCTTAGATTCCTGGAAAAGCCTTTCTATCTGAACAATCTATAAGGTAACATGGAATCCCCCACCAACCCACAGTAGAGCATTTGAAGAAGAGTGGTGGTAGGAGATGGGGATTTGGAGATTGAAAAATTTTCCTTTCTGTTTAATGTGGGGAGAAGATGCAGCAACTAACTACTAGTCACCCAGACGACTTAAAGACACAAGGATCTGAGTAGCCCTATGCTCCATACGTTCCCAAATGAAATACATAAATCTCTTCTAGTAAAAGTATTTCAGAGTTAAAGATCTTATGCCACATGTGAGAATGAAAGTGAAGTTTTTTCAATACTATCCAGGGGCCTGGCACATTCCATTATACCATAGGTTTATACTAAACTTTATATTCCATTAAGAAAAACCCTACCTTCTATCTTAGAAGCAATATCATGTATTGGTTCTAAAGACAGAAGAGTGGGAAAGGCTAGGCAATTAAAGTTAAGTGACTTGCCCAGGGTCACAGAGCTGGGAAATATCCAAGACCAGATTTGAACTCAAAACTTCCCATCTCTGGGCCTGGCTCTCAATCCACTGAGCCACCTAGGTGCCCCTTTCATATTCTGGAAAGGAATATGACTTTTGGAAATCTGTGCTCTTCTCTAAACATTTTTTTGTTTTTGTTTTGCCAAAAACCTTGAATAAACTGAGAGACAGAAAAGGGGCTTGTGGTTCAGCTATTTCAGTCTTGTTCAACCCCATTTGGAATTTTCTTAGCAAAGATATTGGAGTGCTTTGCCATTTTCCTTTTCCAGATCATTTTCACAGGGGAAGAAACTGAGGCAAAAAGAGTGCAATAACTTGCCCAGGGTAAAGTAAGGCCAGATTTGAATTCAGAAAGATGAGTTTTCTGACTCTGGACCCAGTACTCTATCCACTGTGTCACATTGTTGCCTCATAGCTAGATGCTCACACAGCTAGGAAGTATCTGGGGACAGATTTGAATCCAAGTGCAGGGAAGTGACTTGGGCAGAGAAAATTGGGAGGTGAGATAGAAGCAAGCAAATGTAACCCTAGGATTCTGAACCCTTTAGTTTTTTGGTCTGGATGCCTGATGCCTGTAAAGGATTTTATAAACCTTAAAGCTCTCTATAAATGCCAGCTATTATCATTACATCTAACCTGTCTCTCTACCCACAAAGCCACCACCTTAGATCAGGTCCTCCTAGTCTCTGGATCTGAATATTTCAATGACCTAAATGGTCTCATTGCCTCAAAACCCTTGCCACTCCAACTCATATTTCACGAAGCTGCCAAAGTGATATTCCTTGAATACTCAAATAATTATTTCCTTAATAATTCCTACTCACTAAACTCTAGTGGCTTCTTAAAACTTTTAAGATCGTGCCTCAATTTCTTCTTCTTTTTTTTAATCCTTACTTTCTGTTTTAGTAACACCGAAGGGCAAGGACTTGGCAAACAGAATTAAGTGAGTTGCCCAGGGGTTACATAGCTAGCTAGGAGGGTGGAACTTGAACCCAGGTTCTCCTGACTCCAGACTTGGCACTCTATCCACTGTGCCATTTTAGCTGCCCCTCATGCCACAATTTCTGTCTGACTTTGGAAGCCCTTGATAACAGGGACTCATCCTATCTTTCTAATCTCATTATGTATTCTCACTCCACAGCCTGGCCAAAATGGCATTCTCACCGTTCCTCGCTCACACTTAGCACTTCATTCCTGAACTTCTTGCCCTTAAATTGACCATCTCCCATCCTTGGAATGCATTTTTTCCTCACCTCCACCTCACAGAGTCTCCTCTACCCTCCTTTAAGACTTAGCTTAAGCACCATCTTCTATGTGAAGCCTTTATCAATCCCCTTCACCCCTAGAATATTCATTTATTTGTGTTTAAAACCTTATTGGTTCTAAGGCAGAAGAGCAGTAAGGGCTCCACAATTGGGGTTAAGTGACTTGCCCAAGGTCCCACAGCTAGGAAGTGTCTGAGATCAGGTTTGAACCCAGGACCTCTCATCTTCAGACCTGGTGCTTTATCCACTGAACCATCTAGTTGCTCCTGTTTTGTATTTATTACAAATATATTTTCATTCATGTTGTTGTCTCCCCCAATAGAATGCAAGCTCTTTAATAATAGGGATTGCTTTGTTTTTTAGTATCTGTAGTCCTGAGTCTGGCATAGGGCAAGAATTTAAGAAACCTTCTTAACTGATTTTGTTGTCGTTGTTCAGCTGTTCCAGTAGTGTCCAACTTTTCATGGCCCCATTCGGGGGTTTTTCTACAAAGATACTTGAGTTGTTTGCCATTTCCTTCTCCATCTCATTTTAGAAATGATGAAACTGAGGCAAACAGGGTGAAGAGATTTGCCCAGAGTCACACAGCTAGTAAGTATCTAAACCCAGATTCAAACTGAGGAAGTTGAGTCTTTCTGATTCTAGGAATGGCCCTCTATCCACTGTACTACCTAGCTGCCTACTGATAGATTGATGGGGAACTTAATGGGGAAACACCCTCTGCCAGTATAGATCAGTAGCTGTGCTGCAAGATACCTATTGCAAGTTAAGTGACTTGCCTAGGGTCACCCAGGCATAAAGTAGCAGAAGTGATTTAGAGGCCAGGTGTCTATCCACTTTGGAAGTACTGCCTCTCATGGGCCCTTTAGAAAGGATATTGAAACACATGTAAAAAAACAGTGGAATTGCACATTGGCTATGGGAGGTGGGAGGGAGAAGGGGAGAGAAAGAATATGAATCATGAAACCATGGAAAAATTTTCATAATTAATCAATAAAACAAAAAGAAATAAAAAAAGAAAGACAGGATATTGAACCCGGTGGCTCATTGGCTCCAGGAAGGGGGAGGGAAGTCGGGTGGGAAAGAACATGAATCATATAACCATGGAAAAATGTTCTTAATTAATTAATTAATTAATTTTTTTAAAGAAAGGATATTGAAATCATCCCCTAAAAGTAAAAAATATCTTTTCCTTTAGAGAAGAGAATGACACGTTCTCCATGGGTCAACCATTCATTCCAAAACCAATATCTCCCATTATTGCCGCATAATTCTCACCTAAATCCTTCCTGCTGGAGTTTATTTCTTTCTTTCCCTTATTTCCTCCTCAGAACATGAAACTGAGAAATAGCCCTGCCTCAAACTTAAAGACCATTTCAATTTATCTTTGAGCTTATTTATTAGTTACTAGGTTAACATGGACTTTGGCAGAGACTACTGCCAACATGGCACCCCGCAGCAAGTTCTAGGCAATGGCAGCATTCACTGGTCATGTGACTTAGACTGGACATAACATCCTGCTTAGAGCTCAATTAAATTCAACCAACATTAAATCCGAATTCTCTACCAGCTCTGCACCATGCAAGATGCTGGGGAGAGGAAGAGGAAGAATGGCATAGTCTTTGCCCTCGTGATGCTTGAAGTCTAATGAAAGGGACTACTTCCTACTGAACATTAGATGGTAAGATGACATCTCCCACAAGTGTATCAGACAATACAACCAGCATGCAGGAATTCCTAGCCTTTTTTGGCTCATGTACACCTCTATCCATCTGATGAAGCCTACAGAAAGCCTTCTCAAAATGATGGAGTTAAACTAAAACTTAGGATTGCAGATGAAACCAATTACATTGAAATATAGTTATTGGACTATTAAAAAAAATTCATGGATCCCATCTTAAGAGTCCCTGAATGAGGAATGAATGGAGTCGGAATTTCTATATGCATGCTAAATAGAGGGGTAAGCCATGAAAAGAAGGTGGGTAGGAATGCCTATCCTTACAGCGATTAACCTCGGAGTGGTAATACCCTCAGAGTGATTAACAAAAGGAGAACCTTCAAGGGAACTCGAATTGCAAGAAGAATCTCCCATGATTAGCAACAGACAGATATCTACTTTCTTGAAACAAGGAATATGATTTCATAATAGACAAAAACCTCATTCTTCCCAGAGAGTCATTAACCCTTACAAAACCGACAGTTGACTTTCTCTTGTATTTCTCTAATCCTGGTAAAAGGAAACAAATTTTTTCCTCCTCCTTTGGAAGATGAGATACCATCTGTGCCTCTGCTGAAATACTCAGAGAAATATCCCTCCTTCCATATGACCGCCTGTCCAGAAATCAGAAGCAATCATGAGCAGCCCAGAAAAAGAAAAAGAATTCCAACACAATCTGGCTTAAGATGAGACTCTAATCACTTTGTTGTTCAAATAGCAGTGACTTGGAGTCCCCTCACAGACTTGCAGCATGGCCTCACCAGTCATAAAGGCAAGGAAGGTATCCATCTCTATTATGACCAAGAGGAAGGAACAGTGTAAACAGGGTGGTGTGTGAAGCTGGGTATAGGCATATAAGGTGAAAGCAGACTTTCAACAGTAATTAATTCAACTCCATGAATGAATTGACATTAGATGCCCAGAATTTTCATGATCCAGACCTCCTGCTATGCCTTTTAATAATCCTTTTCTTGATCAGAAGGACCCTTTCTGAGAAGCAGCATGGCAGAGAGAAATGGAAGGTCACCCTTGGAGGTAGGGAAGATCTGACTTCAAGTCTTGCTTCCTACCAGCTCTGAATGTAAAAACCTCTCTCATTTTTGACACTGTATCTTCAGCACCTAGCAGCGTCTTTTGTACATAGTAGGTGCTTTATGGATTTCTCTCATTTCGGGGAAGAAATCACTTTAACTCTTAGTACTCTAAGCAACCCTAAGATTGTAAATAGTTCTCTATACTGAGAAAAAAGGCATTTCAAAACCAGTCTCAAGAGAAAGCAATTTAGGTCCATTGAGCCCTGTTGGATCTTTCTTTCTCTTTATTCAGATCGTGAAGGAAGGGCCATTTTGCCCAAGTACAAAGGTCAATCTCAATCCTCATGGGACTGATAATATAAATCTAGAAATATGAAAATATTTTCCTGTTTTCAGGTAACCATAAAACTTAGAAGGATGGGCATGGGCTTGAATAAATATTGCATTTATTCTGTATTGGGGAAATGATTAACATTAGACAAAAATTAGAAATTAAGAAATGTCCACTCTTTAGCATTTATTGGCCTTCCAATGTATCCCTATATGACCAAACTTCATACTCTTGGGAAAATTGAAGTCTAAATTCAGCCTTAGAACACCAGCTGTGTGACCCTGGGAAAGTTACTTAACCTCTTTTGGGTTCAGTTTCCTCAAGTATAAAATGGGTATAATGATAGGATCTATCTTCCAGGGTTATTGTGATGATTGAATGAGATAATATTTATTAAAAAGTGTGTCACACAGTGCCTAGCACAAAGTAAGTGCCATATAAATGCTTAGCCCCTCCCTTTTCCCTTTCTATTATCAAATTCATTAATAATAATAGCTAAATTATTTATGTTTGTATAAAACCTTGTTTACAAAGTGCTTTCACATACAGTATCTCAGCTGATCCAAGAATGACTGAAAACAGACTCTTCAGAATATGGTTAAAATCTTTGGATTACAATTTATTTTTTGACTCATGAGGTAATGACTACAATTGTCCTACCAACCACAGTGAAGCCTCTTTTCTTTCCTAACTGCTACCTTGGCCATCCCTGGTAGAAAGTCTTTTTTAAAATTTTATTTTCAAATTACTTTTCCTTTAAGTACACCAGAAATTCATCTCAAAATCTTCTAAGGAAAATGCAGAATCATTTAATTATGTTTTCCCATTTCCTCATTGCTTTATTGACCCAATATATACACCCTCAAATCAGTTCTTTAGTCAAAGACTGGATGATTTTATTACTATCGTGGTCATCCCAAGCAACTATTCTACCGAGAAATCTTCCAGATATTATTTTCAAATCGAGGTTGCCCTTCCAGATCCCAGTTAATTTTAGTGTGCTGCTAAATTCTGAAAGATGAATGATCAATATTGGTCAATACAAATTACTTTCTTTTTCTCCTGTTATGGCACCCTCTCTTCCTCTGCCTTTCTTCTTCCTGCCCTACATAGCTACCCAAATATGGCTCCTACCCCCTAAAAAACATTATCCCTAAAGTGTGGAAAGTGGTAAAGATTATACCATGACTTTCTATTCCTCAATTCAACCAATAATCATTTACTACATACCAGACAAACAGTTCGCTAAATGATGGGGATATGGAGACAAAAATTAAACTGCATGGCTGCTCTGGACTTCAAGGAGGTTACATTCCCAAAGATGATAACAACATGTTCAAAGATAACTGCACAGAATAAAGAGATCCAGACTGTCAGGAAGTACAAATGCCTGGTGAGACCAGGAAAGAGGTGGGAATGACCAGGACCGCTTGGGTACCAGGACAGCGAGAAGGATACCTAGTGTTGAGGCTAGATTCATTTATTCGCCAACCATTAATCAAGCACTTACTATGTGCCAGGTTCCATGCTAAATGCTAGGGGTACAAAAAGAGGCAAGCCAGTTCCTGCTACCACAGAGCTTAGAATCTAATGAGGAAAGCAAGAGGGAAACAGATAGATAGCAAGTTTTTAAAAAGATAAATGGGAAATTATTAACTGTGGGAAACCACTGGAATGAAGAGGATTTGGGGAAAGCTTCCTGTAGACGGTGGGATTTTAGTTGGGACTTAAAGGAAGCCAGGGAGGTCAGCAGTCAAAGCAGAGGAGGGAGAGCATTCTAGCCAGAGAAAAATGCCTCAAGTGGAGAAATGGGATGTCTTGTTCATTGGAATGGACAAGAGGCTAGTGTCATTGGATCGAAGAGTATGTATGCATTGGGGAGATTGGAAAGGTATGAGGGAGCTAGCTTAGGAAGGGCTTCAAATGCCACACAGAGCATTTTGCATTTGTTCCTGGGGGCAAAAGGGAGCCACTGGAGTTTCCTGAGTCAAGAGGTGTCCTGTGCTTTAGGAAAATCACTCTGGTGGCTGAATGGGGAGAACGGATTCAAATGGGAAGAGTCTTGAGGTAAGAGAGCCATGGCAATAATCAAGACAGGACATGATGAAGGCTGTCACTCTGGGACCAACTTCAATCTGAGTTTGTTCTCCTTCATTCACCACTTAGGACAGCTCATCCAAGGAAGAATTCTAATTGTGAGTGGAGTAATTCTGGTGTGGGGTCCATGAAGATTTGGACCAAAGAGTTCTAGATCAGAAGGGAGTATCCACCGTGTGCAAGGCACTGAGCTAGGTGCTGGGGGTATAAAGACAAAAACAAACTACTTCCTGCCCTCAAAGAGCTTACATTCTACAAAAAGGGTTCAAAAAGAGCTTACATTCTACAAAAAGGGTTCAAATCTGGCTTCATATACTTCCTAGCTGTATGACACTGGGCAAGTCACGTGACCCCCATTGCTTAGTCTTTACAGCTCTTCTATCTTGGAACTAACATAGCATTGATTCTAAAATGGAAGGTAAGGGTTTAAAAAATAAAAGAAGACCCAACTTTTGGGACATGAATCCACTATTTGACAAAAACTGCTGGGAAATTTGGAAAACAATATGGGAGAGATTAGGTCTAGATCAACATCTCATACCCTACACCAAGATAAATTCAGAATGGGTGAACGACTTGAATATAAAGAGGGAAACTATAAATAAGTTAAGTGAACACAGAATAGTATACTTGTCAGATCTCTGGGAAAGGAAAGACTTTAAAACCAAGCAAGAGTTAGAGAAAATTACAAAATGTAAATTAAATGGTTTTGATTATATCAAACTAAAAAGCTTTTGTACAAACAAAAACAATGTAGTCAAAATCAGAAGGGAAACAACAAATTGGGAAAAAATCTTTACAACGAAAAACTCTGACAGGGGTCTAATTACTCAAATATACAAGGAGTTAAAGCAATTGTATAAAAAATCAAGCCAATTGATAAATGGGCAAGAGACATGAATAGGCAGTTTTCAGGTAAAGAAATCAGAAGTATCAATAAGCACATGAGAAAGTGTTCCAAATCTCTAATAATTAGAGAAATGCAAATCAAAAGAACTCTGAGGTATCACCTCACACCTAGCAGATTAGCTAAAATGAAAGAAGGGGAGAGTAATGAATGTTGGAGGGGATGTGGCAAAATTGGGACATTAATGCATTGCTGGTGGAGTTGTGAACTGATCCAGCCATTCTGGCTGGCAATTTGGAATCATGCTCAAAGGTCTATAAAAGAATGCCTGCCCTTTGATCCAGCCATACCATTGTTGGGTTTGTACCCCAAAGAGATCATAGATAAACAGACTTGTACGAAAATATTTATAGCTGCGCTTTTTGTGGTGGCAACAAACTGGAAAAGGAGGGTATGTCCTTCAATTGGGGAATGGCTGAACAAACTGTGGTATATGTGGGTGATGGAATACTATTGTGCTAAAAGGAATAATAAACTGGAGGAGTTCCAGGTGAACTGGAGAGACCTCCAGGAACAGATGCAGAGCGAAAGGAGCAGAGCCAGAAGAACATGGTACACAGAGACTGATATACTGTGGTAAAATCAAATGTAATGTGCTTCTGTACCAGCAACAATGCAATGACCCAGGACAATTCTGAGGGATTTATGGTAAAGAACGCTACCCACATTCAGAGGAAGGACTGCAGGAGAGGAAACATATAAGAAAAGCAACTGCTTGAACGCATGGGTCGGGGTGGACGTGATTGAGGGTGTGGACTCGAAACTACCACTCCAATGCAGCTACCAACAATTTGGAAATAGGTCTTGATCACAAGGACACATGACAAAACCAGTGGAAATGTGTGTCAGCCATGGGTGGGGGGAGTGCGGGGGGTGAAGGGGAAAGTAGGAGCATGAATCATGTAACCATGTTAAAAATGATTATTAATAAATGTTTAAATTTTAAAAAATAAAAAAAAATAAAAGAAGACTCATCTTGCTATGTTCAAATCTGGCATTGGATACTTACTAGCTATGACCCTAGACAAGTCAATTCACCTTGCTTGACTCAGTTTCCTCATCTGTAAAATGAGCTGGAGAAGGAGCTAGCAAACCACTCCAATATCTTTGCCCAGAATACTCCAAATGGGGTCACAAAGAGCTAGGCATGACAAAAAGAATTTAAAACAATGGAATACCTCCTAGAAAAAAGGAAAGATTAGAAGAGACGCCAATTAGGAAGATAACAGAAATGAATCTGGAGTTAGAGGAAGAGATTGAAAAATCCTCCTATCTTACTTCTCTGACCATTTATACTCAGCTAAAAATGCTATGAATGTATAGTAAATTCACCCACTGAATGATGCTAGTGTTCACATAGTATTAGTTCTAGTCACATTCGATAAGCAATTTATGGTCACCAAAACAAAAATGGAAGGATAAATGTTGGGTTGGGTGTTATTAAACTATAGCACGTTATTAACAAATTGCACAGGAGTAGAGAATTAAAGAATATCTCTAGATAAATTGTGACCTAAAAAAGAATCAGGGGAATCAGGTAGCCAGAACAAGGAATAGCAGAGGGACAGCTCACTGGCACCCACCCAAAGCAGCCAAAGGATCTAGAAGAAGCATCCCTCCCCCAGTATACTGGTGAATTTCCATGGTGAGGATTTGCAAGAAGCTATGAACAAGAGTCACACAAAGAGATGGCCTGTCTAGATTGGGGAGAGAATATGAGTGGGGCCAAAAACTCATAAATATGGAACAAGTATAAATATAAATTTCATATAAATATATTTCTATGCAAATATGTGGATAAATTATTATATTCCACATACTACTATATTAATATATTTGTATCATATATATCAAATAGGTGATTATATATACAGATATAGAAAAATATGAAGATGAACCAAATACAAATATAAACTCCAAATATGGACCAAATATCTTTCAAGATGACAGCTTTCATAAGTGAGTGCTAGGACAGTAAATATTATATCCCAAAGGGATTTATGTATTTCCATATGCATGCACCCAATCTACTAATATGGTAGACATGTTAAGAACTTGTTCGGTTTAAAACAATAATACTCAGAAAGTGCCAAATTATGAAATGGCTCTATAAATAGTTGGAAGCCTTTGTCTTGCCAGCTTATTTAATGTCCAGGCTCAATTCAGTTATACACCTTTTCAGAAGGGCATCTCTCCAGACTATTCTACATTCTCAATGAAGGAAAAATCTAAGCTTAATAAGGGTCTACACAGCATCCTGGAAAATAACTAAATTGACTATCCTAAATGTAATACCTTAAAGTTAGAGCACTGAACAGAAAACTCTCTTAGCAAAGACCAGGAAAGAAAACTTGAAAACAAATGTGAACACTGCCTTTTAAGGTACTGAATTCTACTTGACTGTCGCAAGGACTAGGTCTAAAGGCACATTGCACTTGCTCTTCAGTCATTTTTAGTTGTGTCTGAAACACAACCTCTTCTGTCTGCGACAGTTGTGTCTGTCAGTGGAGTCTTTGTGACCCCATTTGGGCTTGTATTGTTGCAAATATTGGTACCAAGTGGTTTTCCATATCTTTCTTCTGATCATTTTACAGATGAGGAAACTGAGGAAAACAAGGTTAAGTGACTTGCCACTTGGTGAAATGGAATTTCAACTCAGGTCTTTCTGACTCCAGGTTCAGTGCTCTACCCACTGCACCACCTAGCAGCTGTCCCACAGAAACACAATTATTCTTATTTTTACAGTTTCAGTGATAATCTTTGTACACATCAAGTCTCCATCTTTTGAGCTCAGCAAAGTCCTTCCTATAATGAAATGGGCAAAAGATCAAGCCAATATAATAACTGGATAACCATGTTCCAGGGTGAGGTAGCTCCAGCGTGAGTTACCCAAAGTATGCATAGATAACTCCCATGTGCTTGGTGGAAACAGAGTAGAGTGAAAAACATATCATTTGACTAAGGAGAAATGGTTCATGGCTCATAGTAGCAGACACATCTCGAACAGGAAAGGCTCTTTAGGGCTTTCTTTTTCTTTTCTAAAAAACTCAAACACACAGTGATCACAACTTCCCTGGAGTGATCATGATTATGGTTGATTCTAAACTAATTTTTCTTACTTAGCCTAGCATCATGGCATCCCAAAGATTATAGCTAACAGCTCTTTCTAGAAATGAAATGCAAACCACATTTTAATTGCCTTATGTACAAAGAACACTTTTCCTGGCAGGATATTTCCATTTGCAAAGAGTCAGCACTGGCATGATAAAGACAACCCCGTTTACCAAAGAGACTCCAAAAACCACAAAATTTTACCCTCCAAAGCCATCTGGTTAATTATCTTGTCCACTTCAGACTAGAAGGAATGGGACAGGAAGGAGGGAGGGAGGGAGACAGACAGACAGACAGAGACAGAGAGGCAGAAAAGGAGAGATAGACAGAGGCAGAGAGACAGAGAGAGAGAGAGAGACAGAGAGTCAAGAAAGAGAGAGAGACAGAGACAGAGATAGAAACAGAGAAGCACGCAAAGAATTCCCATAAAAAACTTAACATCTTACTAAAATGTGTCTGCTTCTGGTACATTTACCCTAACAAACTCTTCCATTTCCTGTTACTTTTATATGATTTGTGTAGACCAAATGACAGGTTGCACTATGAGGCCCAAGAACGAGAGAACATTGATCCTCTGGTTTTCTTAGAACTTAGGGGATTTTGCTGTCACTAAAATCTACAGAGAAAACTTCAGTCCATAACTGGGTTTAGTTTTTTACACACACACACACACACACACACACACACACACACACACACACACACACACACGGAATAAATCCTTTTAATCTTCAAAGTACTTTTTGGGCACTAACTAATGAATACATCTCAAACTCCTTTGAAGAAAGTACTATCTTTACTTGCACATAACATAGAAGAGTCAGTCATTTTGACCAAATGACTGTTTTCTTTTCTAGGCAGCTCATGAAAGTCCAAGCAACTTCTTATACCCTCTTTTTTTTTAACTCTTATATTCCATCTTAGAATCAATATTGTGTATTGGTTCCAATACACAAGAGTGGTAAGGTCTAGGCAATGGGGGTCAAGTGACTTGCCTAGGGTCATACAAGTAGGAAATGTCTGAGGCAAGGTTTGAACCCAGGACTTCTCATATCTAGTCCTGGTTCCCAATTCACTGAGCCATCTAGCTGCCCCTTTAGCCCTCTTCTAATAAAGTTTCCTAAAACCAGAAACCTGGTCTAAAATTCAATTTCCTACATAAGTGATGTTTGAATTGGGAAGCTTAACAAATGAGATGACCAAAAGAGGTATTGACATTTCAGAGAATTTGACTGTCATCCTGTTGGAGGTTTTTGATTCTGTGGTATTGTCTAACCACATCCCCTAAAAATATAAACTGCAATCATCTTTGAAGTTGAAATAAAACAAAAACAAAAAACAAAACACTTCAATAGAGTAGGACAAAAATCACAGATTTTATTCACTTTCCTGACCGGGTACCCGAGACTCAGGCCCACCCAGAAGATCCACGAAATGAGAACACAGAGACAAAGAAGATATTTCTTTAAAGCATGCTTCTGGGTGAGGTAAAAGTTACCTAAAGTTTGTGAATCAGTACTTAAAATGAACCTCTAAGCAATGAATAAACAGATCCTTCTAAGGACAGAAGTTATCAGGTACAAGTTCTTTATTTATTGATCTAAAGGATATCCTGATTAAAACACTTTAAAAATGAAGACCTTACAATGAATGTTATCTCAGTCCGGACTGAAATACCAACTTTATTTCAAGTTAAACTTCTATTAAAACATCCACCCAAATCTAGTTACAAAGTAGCTATACCAATTTTGTTTATAACTCCAGTATTTAAAAACTAAAGTCTTGCATACATAAATAGCTAACTGGATTGTTTTTAATAAAAAAATTCTTCCACTCAATCTGTTGGACCTACTAAATTCTTGAATTTCAATTGGGAGATATTTGTTTAAAAAATACAAAATGTAAAAGTAAATAAGTAAAAATGGAATAAATGGATTCGAGGTTCGCCAAGAACACTCAGATCATTATTTTCCTCCTGCTGTTGGCAACAGCTTCCTAACTGATTACCACAGTTGCAGCAAATGCTGATTTTTCTCTACCATATTTTTAGTTCCATCTCAATGAGTCAGAGAATACATAATGTATGTATAAAAAATGATAGTAGCTTTCTTGGTAAGCCACTTCTTTTTTTTGCATTTCAACTAGTCATACAAGATTTTTATTTTTTAAAGAAAATAAAAAAGAGAAAAATCATATGCATTGTTTCCAATTTTGAATGTAGACTATTGACATAATACAACAGATTATATACATATACATACATATATATATATATATATACTTTACATAATAGTTTATATCAAGAGATCTAAAGACTGATAGCAATGAGAGATTTGTTCTTTTTCTGTTCTGTCTCCTTACCCCTTATTCCCCAACTTACCAGACTAGAGAACCTTAGATTTTCCCATGTTACCCTTCCAAAATAGCTCTTGGCCCTGATCCTTTTAGGTACAGGGTAGGGGTTCTTAACCTGAAAACTACTGATTTTCCATGGATAGATTTCAGGAGAAATTATGTGAATTTAAGTGGGAAAAATATCCTTATTTTCACTAGCCATCAAAATCCTACATATTTAAAAACATTATTCTAGGCAAGGGCTTATAGACTGCCCAAGTGGTTTATGACAGAAAAAGTTAAGAACCTCAGCTAGAGAGGAAATCAATGTGTTTTACCCAGATGAAACACCTAAGGAAAGAAATTAGTTCATCTTTTTCTCAGGCACAATCACAGAGATCCACAGCTCTTTTTATTTTAGTCAGCTTCCCTCTAAATCATTTCTTTCCCATCTTTCTGTTAGTCAATGAAATCAGATACTTTTGTTACTACCATGCTTACTTCTTCAGGAGGATTAGAGATGTTCATTTGCCAGATCAGACAAGCAAGTAGTTACTATCCAGTTTCTAGAGGGTTTTGATATAGATGGAAAAGTCAGGGAATCTCCTAAAACTCAAAATCTAGTAATGAATTCATGAAATCTGGAGTGGAAGGTCACTTACCACGTTTTATTACAGAACGCTCTCTTGGGAAAATCACAATTTTTATTTTATCCCAAGGATTTCTTTTTTCAAAATCTTAATACAAACTCCACCATCCAATGTTTTCAAAAGTGTTTTCGACTTTATCTCACCATTTCCCTTATAACAAGGAAAGAACAAAGAAGAGACATGAGAGCCAAGATGAGTTGTTCCAGGGCAGCTGAGTAGCTCAGTGGATGGAGAGTCAGGCCTAGAGACGGGAGGTCCTAGGTTCAAATCTGGCCTCAGACACTTCCCAGCTGTGTGACCCTGGGCAAGTCACTTGACCCTCATTGCCCGCCCTTACCATTCTTCCACCTAGGAGCCAATACACAGAAGTTAAGGGTTTAAAAAAAAAGATGAGTTGTTCCCATTTCCTCATTTTATTGGCCATTTTACTTCCTTTCTGGAGTTCTCCACTCTCCTGCTTTTTCACCTGTGATTTTTCTGCTCCTTTCTCTAATAACATAAGAATTAAGAATTCTGCATCCTGCAAGGGACATTCACCACTCACTGCACTAGAGGAATCTTTATTTGCTTGATGTTGCAACATCCAGAAGAACCACACAAAATATTTTTCTCACATCTGAAAATCACCCGAATACTTTAAAAAAAAAAAAAAGTCCTCGGTATCTGATAGAGAACAAAAGTGAATTGAAAAGAATTAACCATGTGATACTAAAGCACACTTGAAGGAGCTTTTCTTATTATTACTAATACATTTCATTTCAAGCACCTTTCTGGGGAAAAAAGCATTTGGATCAGCCCTTTATCTTCAATTAGGTTGCTAGGACCTAGGTGAGAGATAAGTGCTTATTATGATATGTTCCTCCCATCAGGATCCAAATTCCATCCTGTTTTACTCCTAATAATGATTGTTCTTTAATTTCCACCTGAAAATTTCACATTCTAGTTACAGCCTTTAACCTGCTCAGAAGTGATCCAGGATTATAAAAATCAGTCTGCTGCTTCCCCTTTCCTTCTGCCTCCTCCCAAGCACAATATTCCAAATAGAAGAAATGAAGGTAAAATTTTAAAATTCTGAGGGTGACTGAATAGCCCCATTAAAGCTGTTCTTTCCTCATCATCTTTGGTTAGTGACGACGGACAGCTTAGAAACAATACTAATATTAATATGAAACATTTCTATTTTATCATTCACCATGGAAAGTGAAGAAGGAATACACAGAGTACTTAGTAAAACAGATACAAGCCTTGAAATTCATAAGCAATTCCTTTTAGCTGCCTTTTAAAAAGGGGGTTGCAACAGGATCTATTTTTGCTGAGGAAAACATCCCAGGTCATACTTTTCTTCTGTTGGTTTGTTACAGTCTCTTCTTTCATTGGAAGGTTGATAGTACCACCAAATATGAGGGAATTAAAGCTTCCCTGAAGCCACTCTTATTCTCATAATTCTGATAGTTTGATCATAGATTTGGAGATGGAAGGGACCACAGAGTCTATTTTATCCAATCCTCTCATTTTACTGATGAGGAAACTTGTGCCCAGGGCATTTAACTGACTTGACCAAGACTTGACAGGTAGGAAATTGGCAGAGTGGGATTCAAAATCAGGTTTCCAAATTCATCTCTGGCTCCAGAAATCTCTAGCCTTTCCCTTCATTGGGTTTAGTGTTGAACACAAACTCGCTTTTAAAAACACAAATTCCCTTCCTCCAAGTCTTCTTGGGGACAAACTGACATATGAAAGATATGTGCATGTGTGTGTGTGTATGGGGGGGGGGGGATGGCGGGGGTAGGGGGGTGGTAACTGAATACTACAAAGAATAGAAGACAATCCACTGTGATTTTCCTAAAACACAAGTCTGATCATGTTAGTACACTGCTCAATGAACTCCAGCAGCTCCCTTTTACCTCTAGGGCAAATACAACCTCTTCTTTTTGACATTTTAGGCCCTTCATAATCTGGCTCCAATCTCCCTTTCAGCTTTACTATATATCATTCCCCTTCACACACTTCCAGCCAAACGGCTCTCCTTAGTCTTATTAGCACAATCCACTTCATGGAATAGTCTTCCTCCTCACCTTCACTCTTAGAATTCCCCCTTTCCTTCAAAGCTCAGATCAGACCCCATCTCCAACAAGGGGCCTCTCCTGGTGTCCCCAGATGGCCCCTTCTCTCCACAAATTTAGTTCATATTTATTTTAAATGCATTATGTGTGTGTGTGTGTGTGTGTGTGTGTGTGTGTGTGTGTGTGTGTGTGTGTGTACTGTCTTCTCCAATGAATATAAGCTCCTTGAGGGCAGGAACTGTTTCTTTTGGGTCTTTGTCTCTAGTATCTAGACTCATAGTTAATGATTAAAAAATACATGCTGATCAAGAAGTCCCATCCTGAATCATTTTAGGAACAATGGAATGAGCATTTGGTCTCTAATGAAATTTTTAATTCCCAAACCCTTTGCTAAGTGCAATTTCTTACCTTCTGTCTTCCTATCATTTTTAGTCAGAAGAATGCCATTTCCTTCTCCAGTTCATTTTAAAGATAAAGAAACTGAGCAAACAGAGTAGAGTAACTTGCCCAAGGTCACACAGCTAGGAAGTGCCTGAGGTCAGATTTGATCCCAGGTCCTCCAGACTCCAGTCTAGGAGCTCCATCTATCCACTGCATTACCTAGCTGCTCTGAGCATAGAATTTAAAAAACTCTTCAACCCTCCGCTACCTCATTCCACCCCTAACATCACAGGTAGTTCTTGCCATTGTATTTAACTTGTTGAGAAAGAAAAAGAAAGGCAACAAAAACTACCTCCTCTGCTCTATCTCTTGCTTACACTGCAATAATGTCTTTTATATTCTCCCTAGAGGTCTGAGTCACACTAACCCCCTGTTCCCACTTGTATTCCCTCAAGGAGCTTACAATCTAATGGAGGAGACAACATACAGACAATTATATACAGAAAAGATAGAATTAAGCATTGTTTCATTCTTTGTGTCTACACTGCCTAGCACCCCCAAAACTTACATTCTGTGGGGGAGATAGCATAGACACATTCATATATATGAAGGATGCATAAAAAGAAATATCTAAAATCAGTCCATTTGAGGGGGAAAGAAGGTACTAAAGTTTGGGGACATCAGGAAAGACCTCTTGTCAGAAATGGCATTTTGCCTAGGGTAAAGGCAGTCCTTGGACTTCATTGAAAAAGTTAAGATAAAGCTTTTAAGTTCTTCCAGAAGCACACATATTCATGTTTTTTTAACCTATGACCCATATATTTACATATATGCACATTTATTTGAATTTTTAAATACTGATTCCATGAAGTAAGAGCTCTTTCCTCCTACTCACTCGTCACTTGAAGACAGAATTGATTTCTCAATGTTCATGGGTGAACTGTTGTCCAAACAGCCTCTACAAGAGTTAGACATGCCCCCACTAGAGAAACTGAAAACAGAATGGGTCAGGAGAGAGCACAGGATCCTCAGGATTGGTAGGGTTTGATCATTCGGCCTGGGCTATTTACAGAATGATCAAAGACAATTAGGGAGATCATTAAATCTCCATAAAACAGTATTTACACATAGATATCCAGGAGTTCTTAATCTTATTTTGGGTTATAGGCAATCTGATGATGCCTACAGATCCCTCCTCAGAATAATCTTTTTAAATGATACATAATAATAAAAATAATAAATAAATGCTATATTATATTAATTACACTACAATTTAAAATAATTAATAAATATAATAAATAAATGCATATATGAATAAATGAATACAAAAATACATGACAAAGACATCTGGATATGTTGAAATTATCAAAATATTTTTAAAAAAATTCATGGCCCCCCTGGGGGTCCATAAGGGACCTGGGTGTCCATAGAGCCCAATTAAGGATCAGCTGCTTTAGATAACCTAGAAGTATCCAGCTGGGTTTGGTGGCACACATCCATAAACCTGGCTACCTGAGGAGGTTGAGGCTGGCAGAGCTCTTCAACGTGGGCATCTGCTATACAGTAGGCCATACTGATTGGGTATCTGAACTTAGTTTGGTATTAATATGGTGAGGCCCTCAGTGGAAATAAGGGACACTAAGGGAAATGCACCAGTTTGTCCTTGCTGATCAGCAGTGAGATAGGCTCATGGGTAGCCTATGCATGTCTGGTCTAGTTCAGAAGGGGAGACCCATACATATGTGTTTGTGTATATAACATAAATATATATATATATACATACATAGAGAGGGAAGGGGAGGCTCATTCGAACAGAAACAAAGGCTTTCCCCCAACTCAGAAACACCAAAAAGTCCAGAACCTTGATTCTGCCTGAGGATAAGCTAAATACTCTTTTCTTTGGTCAAACATAAAATGTTCTGGTGTTTTTCCATGTGTCCATACTGATACCATGTATATTTTCTTTTGGGGGTTCCAAATCTTGTTCTAAAAGCAGAGAGAAGCAAGTTTCTGCGTACTGCACATATGCACACATACATACTCAGAGCAGTTTGTAAACTGGGGCCCATAGATGCCCCCTTCCAGGGGTCCATTAATTTAGGTCTTTCAAATATATTTTGATAACTATTTCAATAGAATTGGTTTCCTTTGTCATTTATTTTAGTTTATGCATTTTAAAAATCTTTTTTAAGCTCATTCTGAGGAGATCATAGGGGTTCATAGTTACAGATACTGGGCAAAAAGAGAGTCAATAAAAGTAGGAAGAACTGATCTTATTGGGGGGGGGGGGGAAGATCCTTGTATAAACCAAGAAAGTCATGCTTAAGGAATAAGTCTCCCGGGATTAGTTAAAAGGGGCCGATCAAAGAATGACAGATTAGCTCCATCACAGTGCTAATAAGGCCACAAGTTATATTCCACATGGGCCAGTTTCCACAACCACAGATCCTGCTTCTAAAGGGCCAACTCTAGCTGAGTCTCTTACCACAAGGGGGACTGCAGAGTATGGATGAATCACTACACATCCAGGTCCACTATTAGAAATGTAACTCAAAGTCCACATGAGTTAGTAGTTTCTACCCGAATGATAGGCACAGTGTCTTTTTTTTAAAGCTATCTTATAAACATCTGTGACAGCTGTGATTCTCCCATCTTTTACAGACAGAGCTCCTCCACCCCAAGACTTGTGCAATACATCACCTAGGAGATAGCTCATCCCTTACCTACCTATTATGGACTGATGGTTTTTGCAAGCACAGCAACTATAAATAATACAGTCCACCTTAAAGCTTCAAAACATATTATTCACGAGATATTAGGAAAAAACCAAATGTCATAAAGTTGTTTCAGGGAAAAGGGGGTGGAGTTTTAACCCTAAGCCTAACACATTAACATAGCAAATGTTCTGTAGCTAAAAGGACATTTTTCAAAAGCCCTCATCCTTGAGAAAGCTCTGCTTCTTGCCACAGTGAACTCTCTATCAACATCTAAGATCTATCTTAGATGAAAAGTTACCAAGGTGAGCCAGTATTGTTCCTAATGACTCTAGGAAAGCCCTATGTGGTCCACTGTATAAGTCTGGCCAGGGTCCTCTTCCAGCCTTCTAGAAGTCAACCCAACAAGTTAGAGACAGAGGGGAAATCTGTACCCATTTATTTCTCAGATCTCTCATTATGTTTAGGTCCAGACATTATACTTTCAAGAGCCTATAGCCTCCCTACCTTCTACCTACACTAAAAACATGTTCAACCCCTAGACCAAGTAGGGGTGGGGGTGGAGGAATAAATAAGTCTCATTCCATCCAGAATATACAAACACGCAGGAAATAACTTTACCAAGAAGTATTTCCTCCGATACCATACTCTGACGTTGTCAATTAAAATGGAGCTGAATCTAAATTCTCAAACTGGAAAATGTCGGTATAGGGCTCAAATTGGGACTGCAAGGTTGTGGGAAGGACAGACTCCCAGGCAGTCACTTAAAAAAGGAAAAAGCACACAAATTCAAGGAACTTTTTTTAAGACTGAGAAGGGCTGAAATTGCTGGTTTCTTTAAGTACTGAAATATTTTATAAGATCTAGAGCCAGGCCAGAAGGGATCAGTGAGGATTTTGTCGAGAATAAGCTGCGTCTTGGTTGTATGACCAGTCAGACCCTTCAGTTGGTACATTTGCATCAGACATGGTAGTATTTGGCACTTCAGTCCTGAAAAAGGTCAGTCATCTGCCCTAGTTGCTTTGATACTCTCAGATGTGAGCAACCACCAAAACACTTCCCAAAGATTCGTTCCAATTGCCTTTAAAAGGACGTGAGGTTGAGAGCAACTTAAAGAAAAATGATCGCTATGGAGAGG
The DNA here is from genome assembly GCF_016433145.1 of Gracilinanus agilis. Classification (NCBI taxonomy): domain Eukaryota; kingdom Metazoa; phylum Chordata; class Mammalia; order Didelphimorphia; family Didelphidae; genus Gracilinanus; species Gracilinanus agilis. The sequence continues at coordinate 57,452,562 of NC_058135.1, forward strand.
AATTCTATCCATCTCAATTAAAATGTCGATTCGCCCGAAGTAGAAGTCATGTGGCAGTGAAACAAGCGAGGAAACCCTCAATAATAGTGATAGCGATCAGGAACAAAATGCAAAAAGCTCTTGCTATGTGCAAAATGTCACCTTCGACAAGTCTGATTCAGAGCTCGCCTTCGTCTCTCAGCAGAGGAACTACCAAGAGAAAAGCGACAGATTAAATTAGCAACACGGACACGTGACCCAGGTGGTGGGGCGGTTTGGCTCTGAATTTGAGCAGCAGCTTTTGCTCGCGCTTTCCCCCTCCCGGTATACCTGAAGAGAAATGAGGTGTTTCTCTTCTGAGGTGTTAAGTCTCCGTGTGGCTATAAGGGACAAATGGAAGCTTGACACCGTCGATGAATAAACAGCCACACCTGATTAACCTAAAGGCAACTTTCACCACAGTGAGGTCAGCAAAGCTGAAACCAAATTCACCCACTGGTATTCAGAAAAATTTCGCAGTGTGTTTCTAATAAACTTTCCTAGGCTCCTGTTTCAAAACATTTAATGAAGCCTCTGTATCTTCTTTTCAGGCTCTGTGAAGTCAAACTCGAAGTTTTACTGCATTGACACATTAATGCCTACTGGGTCTTTTTAAACAGTTTCTTCTTTGGGCTACATTATCTCAACGTTTTGTGAGACCCACTCATTTCCCCCTCTGTTGGATTTCACATAAACATCTTGTAAAAATTCGTCTCCATAAATCCTGGCATGGGGAGGGGAAAAAAAAAACACCCAAGCAACAAACAAAACTGGATTCTTTCATGTGTGTTCCAGTGTGCCTGTACCGAAAGGAGGGCAATTGTATTTAGAATTAAAGAAATGTCTTCCGGTTACAGATACCTCAGTAGTTGCCACCTTAGTTAGCCATCATTGACATTTTCTGATTCATCTGCCAATAAATACAAATCACTGAGGATGCCCAGAATGGGATGGGAGAAGGTTTCCAATCCTAACACCTCTAGGCAACAGATGCAGTAAACAAGTGGTTGCTTTGTTTTGCAAATACCAAATGGCAGGGATGCTACAGGGTGGTTGCCACCCAAGACCCAAAAGCTCACACAAATGGTCACCCAACCTCTGACACCTCTGACGGGAACTTAGCTGAGTGAGGCTAGTGAGTGAGGGCTCTAGGAACAGTTAGAAACTCAAGGCAGCTAAGAACACAGAGAAGGAGCAGGAAGGCAGAAGTGAATGAGTAAGAGGAAGGCTGAGAGGTTGTCTTCCTGCTAAAGTGTTTTTGATCTGTGTGTGTGTGTGTGTGTGTGTGTGTGTGTGTGTGTGTGTGTGTGAGAGAGAGAGAGAGAGAGAGAGAGAGAGAGAGAGAGAGAGAGAGAGAGAGAGA
>NC_058135.1:57477570-57495451 GCF_016433145.1 Gracilinanus agilis
AAAGGAAAGGAAAGGAAAGGAAAGGAAAGGAAAGGAAAGGAAAGGAAAGGAAAGGAAAGGAAAGACTGCTCAAAATCAAGAGATAGCAAGATTGGCCACGTCACAGGACTGTCTGGACTATTGATCCAGATTCTTGATCTATCTCTCTTTGTCTAGTCACAATTAAAATGACTTCAAGAGATTATTTTTAGGTAAGAACATAAGCTTATTGTTTATGTCAGATTTATTGGTTAGGCCAGCATCATAACTGATAAAGTGATATACATCTTCATGGCTCTCTCATGACCATGGATGACTCAAGTAGCCTAATAAATAGATTTTTAGGAACTCATTATTCAGCTCCTCCCTTGAACATCCCCAAACATCTTTAATTGGCAATAAGAGGTGGTTCATCAACCTATCCATCCCTCCCCATCCCCACTGGAAGATCCTTGTCTTCTTCAATTATTAACCAAATCCTATTATAAAGGAAGAGATTCCTTGAGATTCCCAAGGACAAAGAAAATACAAAAAGCAGCAGGCTGGATGATATCTCTGACCCAGATCTTAGACATAGGAATACATGATAATTCTCCCTTGTGTTCAGGGATTAACGCAGTATATGAAAAATAACTTTGCACAGTATTTAACTCTCTTTGCCCATCTCTCTCTCTCTCCTCCACCTTCTTTTAGAGACAGCTTATGTACTCTAAGGCCATCTTTAAGGATAAGAATTCTGTTTAAGAGACTGTAGTTTAGGCTTTTAACTATTTAAGTAATAGTTTTTATTCCTGGGTATTCTGGGTACTTAAGGAACATGAATGTGAGCTATTAATTTTTTTGGTTAATTTTTTTCAATAAGCAAAAATCTTGATTCAAAATTCTCCATCTCTCTCTCTGTCTCTATTTGCCTCTCTCTCCCCCCACTCTTTTTTCCTTTTTTTCAAAAAACCTCTACCTTCTGTCTTTGAACTATTATCAATTCAAAGGCAGCAGAATGGAAAGGACTAGGCAATTGGGGATATGACTTGCCCGGGGTCACACAGCTCGAAAGTAACCCCCTTCTTTTACAGATAGCTTATGCATTCTAAGGATATATTTCAGGATAAAAATTCCATGTAAGAGCCTATAGTTTAGAGTTGTGTCTATTTAAATAAATTTAAATTCATAGATACTGTGGATACTTATTGAACATGAGTGTGAGCTATTAATATTAAAAAAATTTTAATAAACAAAATCTATTTTCTCTCTTTTTCATCATTCTCCCCCCAATAGAAAAGAAACATCCTTCTAACAAATTTGCGTGGTCAAACAAAAAAATTTCCACATTGGTCAGGCATATATATATATATATATACTTATATGCATAGTTCTGCATCTGAGTTTATAAGCTTTCTCCCTGGAGTGGAGTACCATATTTTATGATTGGTCTTCTGGAAGTCTCATGGTTGGCTGTCTGTTGCTAAGAGTTCTTGGATCTTTCAAAGCTGCTTCTCTTTCCTTATTGTTGATATGGGCTCTTACTATGAATAACTATAAGTTCATCTTATCAGATGACATTTTCTCGAGTATCGTAGTCTTCCCCTGTAACAATGATCATGACTCTGCATGGTCAGAATCTAGTGGAAACTTAATCCCTGGTTTGAGGCTGGGAGTCAGACCCACAATTTGAAGGAAAAGATGCCACCTTAAGATTTATGCAAAATACTCATTAGGTGAATGATTTTCCTGTCCATTTAGAGCACAGACTTGTGTAAGTTGCCATCTCCATGTTACAAAGTTTGAGCCACAACAGTAGGAGTCTCCCTTTGATGTCTGTCATCCATAAAATTTAGTGTTCAGGTAAAACTGAGATGCCTGACTGAAGATCTCTTAATACCCAGAATTCCTCCATGTGGACTATGAAGAAAGGTAATAACTTTGCAGTGAATTCCATCAAAAGAAAAAGTTAATCTGGGCAATTCAGTTCCAAACTCTTTTCCTGAATAGCAGAAGTTCTGGGTCAACAATTCTTGTCTATATTTAAAGCATTTTAATTGTTTGTTCTTTTCCCTCCACCTTTAACCCAAGTCTGGGTAATTGTTTGAACTCTTCACTTCATTTAACCCATGTCATTTTGTAGTCCTGACCTCATAATAACTTTTGGCATTTCATGAAACTTTCTTCTCATGAAGCACTTTGGCATAAAAGGCAATTTTCTTGACCTGGATTATCCAGATTAGATGTAATATGTTTATTTAATTCCTCAGTCAATTACTAGTCCTTTAGGTTCTCTCTGCTGTGAAGCTGAAGCCAGGTTCAAGGGCAGGGATGGCAGTTATCTGCTGAATTCAGGGTGGAGAGAAGCCAGTGTAAGTTAACACAAGCTTGACTCTTTATAGTTTATGGGATGGTAACTCAAGCATTCTATTTTTTGGAACAAAAATGATCCCTGGATTGGACTTGAAGCCCCGGTGTATTTTTCTACAGCTTTGTTTGTTCCGTTCCTGATGTGGACAGTTTATACTATTAAATTAAATTTAACTAACCTTAAATACTTAAATGTAAGTCACTATGCTACCAGCTGGGGGATATGAAAAAGAAAAATAATGTAATATCTGTCCTTAAGATGTTTATATTCCTTTATTTAAAAACCCTCACCCTCTGTCTTAGAATGGATACTAAGTATTGATTCCAAAGCAGAGGAACAGAAAGGACTAGACTGTTAGAACTTGCCCAGGGTCACACAACTGGGAAGAGCCAGAGGTCAAATTTGAACCCAGGACTTCCTGTCTCCAGGCTTGTCTTTCTATCCACAGAGCCATATAGTTACTCCTAAGGTGCCTATATTTGTGTGTGTGTATGTGTGTGTGTGTGTGTGTGTGTGTGTTATTGATTAAATACACACACACACGTGCACACACAAAACCACGATACGAGTGTGCTAAAGGCAAAAGAGGAGTCCATACTAAATGTAAGGGAACCAGATTCCTGGATTGGTACTCTATTCAGTTTTAGATAGCTCTGCCACTGGAGGTCTCCAGATGAAGGTGTCAGGGCTATTGTAGGCTCAATTTATTCATCACGTGAGGATTTCTTTAAAGGATCTTTGAGATCCTTTCCAACTCTGAGCTGTCATGATTCTGGGCTGCAAAGGTAGCTGGGATGTAGAGGAAGAAGCATTGGTTTTGATGCCAAAAGATCTGAGTTCTAATTCTGACTACATCACTTCCTAGCCATGTGACTCTGGGCAAGTGTCTCTGGAGCATAGTTTTCCCTTCTGAGTGTTGTGGTGAGGATCAGATGAGCTAACAAATGTTCAAGTATTTTCCAAAGCACAGATTACTTAAGTAGCAATTATTATTGGGGGAGGAAGGGTGGAATTCTATCCAGTGATGACCCTGTAGCAAGTGGCTGTCTACTTCATTAGGACAATCCCCCTTTAGTTATCACCCACACCCAAGTTCCCAAAGGTGGGAGGCTATAAATTGCTTATGTACCTTTTCTAAACTGCAGTATGGTCAATTCATCATGAGCTGGCACTGCAGTCTTCCTCTGGCAGGGGGCATGTCAATGTGTAGTTCTTTGTTCTACTTTCTCCCCACTAATTCTCATCCTTCTGATCTGGCGGCATTTGTCTCTTTTTTGCTTCTTGATGCATTCCCATATCTCTGAATAAAAGGACATGGATAATTTCCTAAGGCTAAATTTGCAGAGCTGAAGCAACGAAGATGAGAGAGAAACAATGATCCAGGAACTGGAACAGGGCTTCTGAACTCCAGTTTGGATTTATTTAGGAAGCCCAACATCCACACCAGAACTTGAATTTTCCAGATTATCTATCTATATAACTAGATTCGCTGAGTAGTTTCCAGCTTTATTCTCCACTTTTCCATAGGTTTTTATAGTAAAGAGCAAGAACTGGCAACATCTGACTTGCAAAACAGTTAATAGTATATTGCCTTGGGGGTAGCTAGGTGACTCAATAGATTTAGAGCCAAGACATGGGAGGTCCTGGGTTTAAATCTGACCTCAGATACTTCCTAGCTCTGTGACCCTGGGCAAGTCACTTAAACCCCCTACCTAATCCTTACTATTCTTCTGCCTTGGTACCATACACAGTACTGATTCTTAGACAGATAAGGGTTTAACTTTTTTTTTAATCATATATCATCTCACCCTCCCTCTATGTAGTCCTCTTTTCAATATTTATTCTAGTTGCAACTGAGCTAAAATAGACTAACAGTGGTACTGTGCTCAATCCAATATGATCATTTCCTCTCATCTCCTTCTCCTCTCTCTATTTCCCTTTTCCCCTCTCAAGGAAATTGCAAAGAGTTTCCATGTTTTCTTTTGTCTTTTATACTTTTATCAGTTCATTCCACCCCTGACATTCACTCTCTCTCTCTTTCACCATTTTTGATGCCTTTTGTTTTCTATACCACAAATATTTCCTAATGCCCAATTATGCCTAATGGAACCCTCTGTTGTCATAAACAGTTAAGTGGAACCAACTCATACAAGTGACTATAACTGTGATAGCATGTATTCTGTGATGGTGAACCTATGGCATATGTGCTAAAAAGGGCACACAGAGCCCTCTCTGTGGACACACTTGCAGTTGCTCTCCAGAGTTCTTTTACTAGAAAGCCAGAGGGACTCAGAGTGGAGCTGTTCTCCTCTTCTCCATACACTTGAGTACATTTCTCACTTCACTTATCCTTCTGCCCAGTAGCCCAATGGATGTGCTTCTTCCCTCCCCTGTCTAGGGTAAGGTACTGTGGGGGGTGGGAGCAGCTCACATGCTGTATGACGGTGCAGCAGGGATGGCAGCCTAAGTCTGTGGTGGAGGTGATTCCCATGGTGAGTTTGGAGAGGAGCTAGGTTTGAGGGGAGCATAGCTCGCAGTGTGGCACATAGCTGGAGGGGAGCAGAACTGGAGAGGAGCAGAGTGCTAGGGCCACTCTCCTCCTCACTCTCCATGGGTACCTCTCATCACCCATCCCTCTGCCCAATAGCCCAATGGGAGTGCTTCCTTCCTCCTCTGTCTGGGATAATCGGGGATTGAGTTGGGGGGAGGCACTTTGTCTCTAAAAGCCTCACCATTCCTGGTATACACTATTTGTCATCACACAACTGTCAATATGGCCCTTAAAAGCAGTGCTTGTCCTTGAGTTTAGTGAACTGTGTAGACAGAATCTGCTCCTCTTCCCCCCACCTTGCTGCGTGGCTGGAAGTCACATGAACACTCCAAACATGTCACAGATGAAGAGCCCTAAGACTCTTCATGACCCAGAACTAAAGGTTATGGGTCCAGGTTCAAGAGAAAGGATAAAGCTGAGGAGTGAGACATGCCTGCTCTCTCTATTCCCTTGGAGGTGGTGGGGAAGGACCATGGCTGAGTGAGGCAGCTTTGTGGAGAACCACATGGTCAGAATTAGGTTAGATTAGGTTTAAATCTCTATATAGCTGGATTATTAATAAACTCTATGGAAAATAAGAACCTGGAGTTATTAATTTAAATCTAACAGAACAAATGAGAAAACTTTTATTAAATGCCTGTTGACATTCAGTCATTTTATAGTCATGTCTAATTCTTTTTGACCCCATTTAGGGTTTTCTTGGCAAAGATAGTGGAGTGGTTTACCAATTCCTTCTCGAGCTCAATTTATAGATGAGCAAACTGAAACAAACAGGACGAAGAGACTTGCCCAGGTTCTCACAGCTAGTAAGTGTCTGAGGCTGGATTTGAACTCAAGAAGAGGAGTTTTCTTCACTCTATTCCTGGTGCTCTATCTGCTGTGCCACTGTGTGTCATGTGTATTACTTGGGTTGTTTTCATTTACATTATTGTTGTCATTTTTATACTATTTTCCTGGCTTTGCTTTCTTAAGTATGCAACAGCTCATTCATTTATCTCTTAATTCCTTACATAACGGTGGGTTGGGAATAAACTCTGTCCGTATAAATATATACAGCATACTCTGTTGATACAATCTCCCACACATTTCAGAGCATGTGAAGGGATCATTTGGTCTGTTAGCCCTATGAAGAAGAAAAGCCTTTCTATTGACTAGTGGGCTAGAATTGAGCATACCATTAATCAGATGACTCTGGTCTCTTTTCACCACCAGAGTGTGTTTGAGTTAGGAGCCCTGTAAGCCTTAGGGTAGGGAGAAAGGTCTCAGGCCTTCATTTTCTCAAAGGGGTCGTTTCTATGTAACCCATGGGCACATAACCCGGCAGCTATCATTTTCCCCCCTTCTCCTAGTTGGAATATTGGATTAGGGATTAAGGATCAAATTTGTGAGCTTTGAAAGGTTGGGAGAGCAAGCTGCCTGATTTTGAGGAAAGCTGAACTAAGTGCAGAGATAAAAGCCCTTTCTTAGTTCTAGCTCAGCAGCAAATAGTTGGCTGCTTGGTCAGTCCCCATCTCCCATTACATTCATATTTATAATTTCTAATAACAGTACTTTTCCATTAAGTCCACACACCAGTTTCTTCAGTCTTTCCCTAATTGATAGGTCCCTAATTTCTTTCTATATTTTGTTCCTACTAAAAAGTGTTGCTATAAATATAAATAAAAAATTTAAAAGTGATCACTTTGCTCTTAAGCAAGGGAACATTCTCTTTAAGTTCTCTTCCTCTATTATTTCCTGCTACCTCAGGAAAGCCTCCCCTCTCTTTCTTGTTTCCATTTTTGAGCCAAAAAAAAAACAGTTTTAATAACTGCTTTAAGTATTTAGTAGCACTATTCTTAAAGCTTTACCAAGGATAATAAAAGATATAGTTTTTAAGTGAAATTTGTTATTCTACAAATTCAATGCTACTGGTCTCTTTGCTGTTTTTTGCACCTACCACTCCATTTCTCAACTCTAGTGCTTTCCCTACATTTATAACTCTCTCTCAATATTGATTCTAAGATGGAAGGTAATGGTTTCTATTTTTTTTTAAGTATATGTGGGGGAAACTAGGTGGATCAATGGATAGAAAGCTGGGCCTAGAAATGGGAGTTTCTAGGTTCAAATCCAACCTCAGATATTTCTTTGCTGTGTGACCTGGGCAAGTCACTCAACCCTAATTGCTTAGCCCTTTCCTCTCTTCTTTCTTAGAACTAATCCTTAGTATTGATTTTTAAAAAATTTTTTAAAAAAAGTGTATGTGTACCATTTCATCCATGTAGGTTATATGTGTCTGCATGGAGCTATCTAAATGGGGCTCACAGGGAGGCAAGAATAAAATCTCTAGTTTTCCTCCCCCTATCAGAATAGGGAGACTTTGATTCCTGCCAAGAAGAGAAGCAAGAGATTGGGGCCAGCGGCTGGCCACTTTGCTCTCTTCAGTGAAAGGGTACTTGGCTAGGATTTTATCTTCTCCCTTAAACATTGTTAATCTAAGGCAGTGATTCCCAAAGTGGGCACTACTGCCCCCTGGTGGGTGCTGCAGCTATCCAGGAGAGTGGTGATGGCCACAGGTGCATTTATCTTTCCTATTAATTGCTATTAAAATTAAAAAAATAATTTCTAGGGGGCTAAGTAATATTTTTTCTGGAAAGGGGGTGGTAGGCCAAAAAAGTTTGGGAACCACTAATAAGGGATGTAATTTTTTAGATTCAATTTGTGCCCCTGATCACTATTCCTTAACAAGAAAGGAGCATTCCTATCCAAAACTTGACTCTATTCCCTCCAGATGCCAGCTCCACAGTGAATACATATGACAAATAGCAAATAAGTTCCATTTATCCAAGTTAGTAGCAAAACAGAAATCAGAGAAGGTATACATATGAGAATATACCAGATAATACAGAGTGAATGAATCTCCCATTGGGAGGAGGGAGGGAGAGAGGAAGAAAGGGAGAGGGCAATAGAGGGGGAGAAAGGGCAGAGAGAGAGAGAGAGAGAGAGAGAGAGAGAGAGAGAGAGAGAGACAGAGAGAGAGAGAGACAGAGAGAGAGAGAGAGAGAGANAGAGAGAGAGAGAGAGAGACAGAGAGAGAGAGAGACAGAGAGAGAGAGAGAGAGAGAGAGAGTCTCATGCAAAAGGAAATTCCCTAAAGTCTCCAGTACAGTAAGGTAGGTATAGGGAAATAATTGAAGTGTCTTCTACTCTACATGTCATCTTTCCAGAATCTTTCTCTTTAATGAAAGAGATGTTGGAATTATATATCTTCTTCTAAAGACTTAAAGTCAGAATCCAGGATCTCTCTTCTCCCTTGGCCAGTGATGGTGAATCTGTGGCATGGGTGCCAAAGATGATACAAAGAATGTTCTTTGTGAGCACTTGACTGTCTCACCCCCAGAGTTCCTAACAACATTTTTTCACATCCTCCACTCCTCTGCCCAGCAGCCCAATGGGAGTGCACAAGGGGTAAAGTGGGTGGCTCACAGGTAGCAGAGCTGGAGGAGAGCAGAATGCTAGGGTCACTTTCCTCCCCCTCTTCACCTGTGCTGAGGACATTCCTCAGTTCACCCACCTCTCCACCTAGCAGCTCAATGGGAGTGCTTTCTCCCTCCCCTGTATGGGGTAAGGGTGGGGTGGGGTATGTCTGGTACTCATTGTGGGGGAGGGCCTGGCACATGTTTGGGGGGGGGCAACACACTTGGTCTGGTGCGAGGGAAAGGCCTTGGCACTCTATCTCTAAAAGGTTCACCATCACTGCCCTAGGCTTTCACCAAGTTTACTTTTCACACAAACAAGAGCATTAAGTAATGAATCTTCTCTAGGGAGGAGAGTCTTATGGAAATGACCCTTGAGGCAAAGGTTTTGTTGTTGTTGTTTTTAAAAGGTTACATGTGCATTTTGCCACTTTTTTAGACTGTGAGTTCTAGGAGAGTAGGGACATTTTTTTTCTGCCTTTCTTTGCATCTCCAGAACTTAGCCTGGTACATAGAAGATAATTAATAAATGCTTATTGATTAGGTTTGACCACTAACATCTAAAATTCACAAAACTGCTCATTAGAAGTTCTTCAAAATTTAACTTGCTTCATTTAAACAAAATTATTTTCCCTTAAGCACCAACTTTTATGATATTTAAAACTGATTTATTATTCAATTTGGCTATTGTTGATTTAGTTCCAAGAATTGTAACACCTGTTTTCTATTTTGGGGGAGGACTCTGTGTGTGGAGAACAAGGAAGAGTAAGTAAATAGAGTCCAAGTTTTGGAAGTTTCTATCATCAATGACATGAGTTTAGACAGGATCTTGGTGACAGAATGATGAGTCTACTTTCCAAAGACCAATCTAGCTAAATATGAAAAAACTCATTACCAACATATTGAATGTTTGTAGAATGAATTCTTTGGCCACAGGAATTTATTCATTCAATTAAAAAAATGTATTTTGTGCCCACCATGTTCAAGGCACTGTGCTAGGAATACAAAGGAAAAAAAAGATCCTTGCCTTCAAGAAGGTTGTCTTTTGAGGAGTTTTTGCACTCAAATTAAGTCAATACAGAGTATATGCAAAAAAACCCAAAAACCCAAAGTAACTCAAAAAAAGGGAAGAAGACTAACACCTGGGGGTGATCAGACCAGACTCATTGTAAGGGCTGGCACCTGATCTGTACTTTGAAGGGAGCCACAAATTCTATGAGGGGAAGGTGAAGAAAGAGTGCATTTTAGATCCATAAAAACCTACCTATCCAAAGGTATGGAGATGTGAGATTGAATGACTAGGCGAGTAACAGATGACAGGCCATTTAGACTAGAATGGAGAATGCCTGAAGAAGATTAATACAAATATGTAATATGAGTTGGAAAAGTAGGTAGGGCTCATATCAAAGGGGATTTAAGAAATATTTTATCAATAGATTTGTTTTTATTGTGTTTTGTTCAGATTATATCTTTCTTCCCTTCTTTCCAGAGAACCATCTCTTATTTTATAAAGAAAAAAGAAGAGAAAATATCCAGCAGAATTAATCCACATATTGAAAAAGTCTGGTGCTATATGTAAGGTTACAGGTCCATGGGTCCCTTACTTTCAAAAAGGAGTAGGGTAAAGAGATGTCTCTGGCTGGACAGACTTGACCTCACTCTGGGTCTTCCAGATGTCAGGAGTCCTGGGGGACTAAGCAATAGCCTCTTCGGAGAAATCAGGGAGTCATGGGGCCTCAGACATCCTTCCATAGTATTCATGCATACCCAATCAAAGGGTGTGGCTGATAGGTCTTCAAAAGGAATGAAAGGTACAATTTATATTAAATTCACACAGTGGTAATGTACGTACAAGGGCTGATGGGAAAAATGGTGCCCGTCATATGCTCTGAGGAATAAAAGATGCTAAAGACTTGTAGATCAATCAAAAGCTTCATAACTATATATTATTAATTACATTGTTTATCATGATATTATAATTATATTAACACTATTACTTTCTTCTAGAAAGGAGGTGGAAGGTACTGAAAGTGATCATCCCTAAACAGCAATATTCACAAAAAAAGTGAAATTAACTATCTTAACAACCAGGAAACAACAGATTATGGGTGGGACTCATACCAGAATTGGCTATGTGTGTATAACTAGATTATCACCTGGTTAGAGCAAAAATAAAAGTTGGTATTACATTAGAAGAAAGAATGAAGATGGGAAGGTTATATGAATAATTAAGAGTTTCAGTTACCTATTCAAACAAGCAATGTGTGACTCCAAATGATATATGGCAAAGATATTAATCTTAACTATTACCATTTCCTAAAAAAGTTATACTAATATGAAATAGTTGTCAGGAGGAATAAACCAAAAGGGTCCAGAATCTTCCTAAGCCAGCAAAGTCTCCATTTCCTTACCAAGTGGAAAGAAATAATAGCCAAAGGCAACACAGATTTAGATTATAATTTAATTTGGAAAACACAGAGGAGGAAAATGGCAGCAGATTATGAGCTGTATGACCTCATAAAACAATGACAGGTAGTGAAAGTAAAAGCAAGTCTATAGAAAACTTGGCATTATTTACCAGACAACTACCAAACCCACCAAATGGTACTAAGCCTATTGAACTCTTGGCTACCAAGTCCAGTATGAAGGCCATTAGATCTTAAGTCAAAGTCACCAAGTCTAACTCTAAGTTCACAAAGCCCAGTGATTACACGACTTCTAAGCTCACTGATCCCTACCTAGCCAAGAACATCAACTCAGAGGCAGTCAGAGCTAAAGATTCAGGATCAACTGAATGACATCATCCCAATGACATTCATGGATAAAAATGGCAGGAGGATGATATAGATGGCAAGTAGAATAAACTTGTTACTGTTTCTATAATCTCTTTTTATTGTCAGTCACTGGGGTCATGTATTTGGACCCTAACAGTCATAGAATTGACTTAAAAGTTTCAAGGCTGGATCTTTCCAGATCCAAATCAGTCTTTTTGGTTTGTTTGTTTCTACATTCTTGATGCAGTGTCTTTCTTTTTCTGGGCCACTGCAGGTACCTCCTTGCAGGCTTTTAGTACCTCTTGACCATTCAGAACTCACAAGGTTACTGATGAGCCTGAATACATCCATCTACTCATGCTTCTAAGATCAGGAAAGAATAGATGTGAAGATTTACAGGCTGCCTTGGGCTCCCCAGCCACATAGATGCTAGTGGGAGTCAGTCCAGCCTCACCTCCTCTACCGGCTCTTGGGACCAATCCTAAGTAGTTCTCACTGGCTCACCAAAGAGCTCATTTTCTCTCAGTGATGAGTCATCACTTCTTTTGGTTCAGCAACCAATTAAAGGACTCTATCCTCTTTAAACATAAGCCCCTATGCTTGGCTCCAAGTCGGTCCCTCCCCTTACTTCCTTATGGTCATCTGAGAGCAGGCAAAGAATATCTGTGCATACTGTGCATAACCCACCAGGAAGGGGAAAAAATTGAGCCTGCTTCAAGTTGATTTGAAATTTGGTAGCAATGATTTGGTTCCTTTGTCCCCTTTATGCAAGGAAATGCACATCATTTGAGTTTGAAAGAACAGAATCTCATCCTAGTCATTTCCTACCTTTTCAGCTCTGGGAAGGAATTGACCCAAGTCTGCAGCTCTTACAAGCTTTTCTCCTCTAGGAATAGAACAGACATTGTAGCTGTATTTCTTGGAGACTAGCTGGGAACGTCAATTTGACCAGCAGACATCAGGAGTATGTTAGCCCAGGATTCTGGACTGGGGAGTGTCTGTTACCACAGGCAGTGGTTTCAAGGTGATTAAGTCTAATTGCGCCACCCACTACCAGTCTTACATGGCAAAGAGATGGCATCAAGTAACCCACGTCAGGCATAGGGTCTCTGAAAGGAATTGAGTTCCTAAGTTCCTAAGAAACATACTCTTTGCTAAGAAGAATCACAACAGAAGATTGTTAAAGAAGTCAAAACAATCAGTGCCCTTAGCATCAAGTCCAAGTTCCTCAAACCCAAAGTCACCAAGGCCATAGAGCCCATGGCTAACACTGGACTTATCAGCCACAAGACTTCCAATGCAAAATCAGCACTGAACTCTCAGGCCCTAGACTGACTCTAAAGATGCCAGACCCACTGGCTCTAAGGTTATCAAGCTCGCTTACAGGAAGGTTGCCAAGCCCAACAAATGGTACAAAGTCTATTGACCCCATTGGCTACCAAGTGTGATCCCAAAGTCACCAAAGTCCAAGATGAAGGCCATTAGAGTCCAAGTCACCAAGTCTAACTCTAAGGTTAAAAAGCCCAGTGGTTCCATGACTTCCAAGCTCACGGACCTCAAACCTGCTAAGCACACCAACTCAGAGGCAACCAAAACTAAAGATTCCAAGACTAAGGCTACTAGTCTCAAAGCTTCAAAATGAATGCTTCAGGCCAGAAGAACTGCTTTGAACCCCAAGTCACAGCTTTCTTCAGCCAGACCATGAGTATTTACTATTCAGGACAAATAGAGGAAACTGTGAGTCATAAGTTAAAAGTTGAGCTTCTGTGAAGGGGGCTTCCTGTGCAAATTGGTTGGTAAATCAAATGCTTAATACCAAATTATCTAAACTGGCTATAATATTCAGCTAAAACAATCATGTTTGAGACCCTATTGACTAAGAGGCAGATAGGTGACACGGAGATGAGAGTGCTAGACCTTGAATTATGAAGACCTGCATTTATATCAAGAAACTTAGTGGTTGTGTGACCATAGGAAAGTCACTTAATTTTTGTTTACCTCAGTTTCCTCAACTGTGAAAAGGGGATAAAAATAGCATTTTCCAGTGTTGTTAGGATCAAATGAAATAATATTTAGAAAGTCATTTGCAAACTGTAAAATTTATGTAGGGCTAGATATGATTATTATATGATTTATAAAATTATACATTTGTTATATAATTATTAACATGGTAATATAATTGTTAAATTATTATATTGTTTATGCCATTTATTTGTAATTTCTTACAAATTATGTGACCTCTTGGTAAAACTATGGCATGGATACCATCCTCAATGATATAAGCTGGGACGGTAGTGACGACACTTGTGAGAATAGCTCAAAATGAATTCACTTACTCTGATCTTGATCAGCCAGGAACTGGAACAGTTCTATTGGGGGTGGAGGTGGAGTTTGGTAAATGGCCAATAGCCACATTTCCCTGGATTCAACAGAGTACAGTACTCTTAGAACAGCTGTTTGATGTCCTGGATGGATGCCCTTAGCTCCCTCTATCCTTCTTCTTGCTCCTTCCAGACCTCAGAATGAAAGAAAAGGACTGGAGAAATTGATGCTAGGAAAGAGAAGGAAGATGCCTCTCCTGGCTGGAGAGGGGAATTTCTCAAACAGTTATCACAGGGTCCAGGAGCTCTACTAGAGATTCTTTATCATTTCAAGTTTATTCATTCTTGATTCTTTCAAGATTATTCATCATTTGAATAAAGACCAGCCAATTAATATAAACTGACTTATTCCAGGTCATCTTTGTACATAGTTATTTATTTGCATGTCATCTCTTCCATTGTACTGTGAGAACTGGGTCTGATTTTGGCATTTCTTTGAATCGCCAGAGATTAGAAGAGTGCCTACCTGATGCATAAGAGGGCCTTAATAAATGCTAGTTGACTGACCCACTGATCTGAGCCATTGCTGCAGAAATAGAAGAAGCTTTTATTCAGTTTTTTTCTTTCAAAGACTTTTGTCGTTACTTGTAACTTAAAGGAAAAAAAAGGAAGAAAAAAAAACCCATCCTCCAACTATGAAAAGAAATAATAATAATAATTCATTGTTGTTCAGTTGTTTTCAGGCATACCCAATTATTCATGATCCCATTTGGGATTTTCTTGGCAAAGATACTGGGAATGCTTTGCCATTTCCTCATTCAGCTCATTTTACAGATAAGGAAACGGAGGCCAATTGGGTTAAGTAACTCTCCAGGGTTACGCATCTAATAATAAGTATTTGAGGCTGGATTTGAATTCAGGCCCTCCTGACCTCAAATCTGGGGCTCTAGCCATTAAGCTACCTAGCAAAATAATAGTGAGAGTTAACATAAAGTTTCTATTCATGGTAACAACAACAACTAGTGTGTAAGTACTTTACATACATTATCTCACTTGGTCTTCACAACAATCTTGTTATTATTTTCCCCATTTACAAATGAGAAAACTGAGGCAGTCAGAGGTTGAATGACTTGCTGAGATCAAGCCACTTTGCTTTCGATTCATTTTCATTCTTGTGTGTGAAATCACTTAATAAACTCTTTCCCTTGGTGAGCAATGAAAATTTCAAAGTTCAATCCTTGAACTTGAACAAAGAATACATAGGGAGGATGATTTCTACTCAAAGGGGTGATTTGGTTACCAGGAAGAATCAGCTACTAAGTATCTGAGGCAGGATTCAAATTCAGACCATCCTTCTCTAAAATCTGAGCTACTAAGCAGCTTCTGCCATTTATTTAAATAAAAAATAAGTCAATATTTGTGTTAAAAAAAAGAAGCAGCAGCAGAAACAGATAATAGGCCCAAGTTGAACAGAAGGTTCTGGATCTCTTGCTCCTTACACATTTTTGGGTGTTTCCCCCCCCCACACACAGAAATCTTATATTTGGAAGAACTCTTGAAAGTGTATAGTGTGACTATAAAGTACTGATACTACCACTAGGAAAACCATGGGAGAAACTAGTCATTATTGAACAGTCATCCATCCCTCCTACATGTTGCAAACAGATGCTTGTATTCTTTGCCCAGCAAATTGAGGTATAGAAGAAAGAGCAGAAGATGGCTAGGAGAGGAAGGGTTGGCAATAATAAGTGAAGAAAGGGCCAGTGCAAAATTTCAAAGGCCAAATAGAATTTTTGTGGTCAAGTAATTTTTGGAAACAATTCCCTAGGCTAAATGATTCCCATTTCTAAAAGTTATAAACTTGAGAATTTAGAGCTGGAAAGGGCTCTAGAAGTCATCTTATTTAGTTTTACAAATGAGGAAACTGAGGCATATAGTGGCTACCTGACTTGGCCAAAGTCACACAGGTAGAAAACATCAGAGGTGGAATGAAGTCAGGTCCTGGAACTCCAGAGCCAGTGTTCCATCCATTGTGATCTTCACAAGAATTCTATGAGGCATATAGTATGACTGTCATCATTTCCATTTAAAAGAAAAGGAAATGGAGCCTTGGAGAAATTGTAGTTTTCCCATTCTCATATGATCACTAAGTAGCAGAGGCAGAATTCAAACCCAGGTCATCTCATTTCTGTTAGAGGCATCTCATAATTCTTTCCATGTTGCCATGGCTATTTCTCGGGAACGAAATCATTTGTGAATGGCTTCAGAAATTATCCAGATAGCATGAAGTTATTATTTCCCATTATTGATTTTATTGGCTCTTTGGAATCAGAATTTGTTGGGTTTCTGGAATCCAAAAATGTGGATTCAAATCCTAGCTCTTTTTCTTTATTGCCTGGGTGACCTTGGGTAAGTCACTTAACCTCTGTGGGCCTCAGAATTCTCATTGGTAAAATGAGAGGAATTGGATGAGATGATCTCTAAATTCCCTTCCCTAATTGTTCTAAACTGATGAACCTATGGATGACTTTATGCAAGTTATTTACTCTATCCATATCCATCTATAAAATGGGTATGATGTGAATATTAGTACATTTTCAAAAATACAAATTAGGTCAACATGACATGCCTATAGTAAAGGTAAATAAAGTGGGATTAAGAGTGTTACATTGCCTCCTAAGTACTGGACTGGAAACAGATGACTATTTATAGCTACTGAAGTAATTCATTTATAAATTTGTTTTAGTTCGGTAGAGGAAATTTTGTCTGTGGGTCTCTCAGACTCAACAAGAGGTCTAGTTGCTTCCAACATGGATGCTTGGGAGTGGACGTGGTTGGTGGGGGAGGTTGATGAGGGATGGGGGAGTGACTGGGCTGCCTTCCAGCAGCAGCTGTAAATGGGAGACATGGAACCTTCAGTTGGTTTAGAAACACAGGAAAGCATTGCAGGGAAGGCATGCTCCCAGTGAGTGACTCTGGAGTTTTAAAAATTCCTTGACCTCTGTTCGTCCAATGCTTATCTACAGCTAGCTGGCTATAGTCAAAGGGAGGGTCACTTGGCCAGGGCACAGAATTTTGTGTGTGTGTATGTGTGTGTGTGTGTGTGTGTGTGTGTGTATTTAAAGGCTCTTCCTGAAGTTCCCTTGTGGGAAGTGTTAGAAACAGCTTTAGCCAGGATGTATTCCTATAGTTTTCCTCCTTAATACGAGAAACTGGGACACTTCTTACAAAAGAAAGATGGAACCTCAGACTCCTTGAGTATGGGTTGCCAGTTGGAGGAGGAAGAAGGAAGAAGATCTTAGTCGGGACACTGGCCCAAAGATGTATGTCAGAAAAATCTAGTGTTTGATAAACTTGTCAGAATTGCATTGTGGGATACTTTGTCAGGAGACCCTTTATTTTGGTGTCAGAACACCATCATTGAGTCTTCTCAGCTATGGACACAGTCCCGAAATACTTCAAGTGCATGATGGAAATACCAAGAATTGATGTCAGAAGAGCATGAAGGCTCTAGTCTCAGAATGAAAAGGCAAGTACTTCTTAGTGAGCATCCTTGCCATCTAGTCCCTTTGATTCGTCTTCATTTTCACATGGCCTCCACAGCATATGGTGTGTGAAATCATTTAATAAACTGTTTCCACTGGTGAGCAGTGAGAATTTCCAAGCTCAGCCCTTGAAAATGAAAGGAATGAAGAATAGATAGGGAGGATGATTTGTACTCCAAGTGGTAAGGCAATTGCCAGGAAGAATTACATTGGTAAGAAATAAGGGAGCTCTAAGTAGAAACAAAATCAAACCACCCCCCACCCACCCAAGAAATATTTCTAGCGAGAGAGAAGGTTTGGGACTAGAAAGGGAGCAATGTGGAAAGTAGGTTCATCATTTGAGAGGCATCGTGTGGGATGGAATTTTACTGATCCACCAAAATTTCCATCTTTGTGGCCTAATCTTCTTCTCTAGTCTATGCAAACTAAGGTGGATGCTGGTTTTTTCCCCCCCTCTTTCCCTTTCCAAATGCAGGGGTGGAAAGCTCTTATGATTTATTTTACTATATATTGCAACAAAAGGTAATCTTGAAAAGAAAATCCCTGTCATTGTTACTTGCTACCTATGTCTTGGATTACTGAAACTGGAAAAAAAAAGAGTTGAAAATCAAATGACTTTTTACCATTTATGCTATTTATTTTCTGCGAGCATTTCACTCACTGTGGATCATTAAAAAAAAAAGACTGCTCAGTTTCACTTAATGCTTCAAGTCAATTACATTTTCTGGTTTTCACAGACTAACACAGCACTGTTATCTTAGGGTTTCCAGCACTGTGGAAGAATCATTTCATGGAAGCAACTCCATTTCAGCTGAAATGTTTCTTTCTATTTCTTTAAAAAAAAAAAAAGAGAGAGAGAGAGAGAGAGAGAGAGAGAGAGAGAGAGAGAGAGAGAGAGAGAGAGAGAGA
>NC_058135.1:57497051-57508234 GCF_016433145.1 Gracilinanus agilis
TGTGTGTGTGTGTGTGTGTGTGTGTGTGTGTGTGTGTGTGTGTGTATTTAAAGGCTCTTCCTGAAGTTCCCTTGTGGGAAGTGTTAGAAACAGCTTTAGCCAGGATGTATTCCTATAGTTTTCCTCCTTAATACGAGAAGCTGGGACACTTCTTACAAAAGAAAGATGGAACCTCAGACTCCTTGAGTATGGGTTGCCAGTTGGAGGAGGAAGAAGGAAGAAGATCTTAGTCGGGGCACTGGCCCAAAGATGTATGTCAGAAAAATCTAGTGTTTGATAAACAAACTTGTCAGAATTGCATTGTGGGATACTTTGTCAGGAGACCCTTTATTTTGGTATCAGAACACCATCATTGAGTCTTCTCAGCTATGGACACAGTCCCGAAATACTTCAAGTGCATGATGGAAATACCAAGAATTGATGTCAGAAGAGCATGAAGGCTCTAGTCTCAGAATGAAAAGGCAAGTACTTCTTAGTGAGCATCCTTGCCATCTAGTCCCTTTGATTCGTCTTCATTTTCACATGGCCTCCACAGCATATGGTGTGTGAAATCATTTAATAAACTGTTTCCACTGGTGAGCAGTGAGAATTTCCAAGCTCAGCCCTTGAAAATGAAAGGAATGAAGAATAGATAGGGAGGATGATTTGTACTCCAAGTGGTAAGGCAATTGCCAGGAAGAATTACATTGGTAAGAAATAAGGGAGCTCTAAGTAGAAACAAAATCAAACCACCCCCCACCCACCCAAGAAATATTTCTAGCGAGAGAGAAGGTTTGGGA
The DNA here is from genome assembly GCF_016433145.1 of Gracilinanus agilis. Lineage (NCBI taxonomy): Eukaryota > Metazoa > Chordata > Mammalia > Didelphimorphia > Didelphidae > Gracilinanus > Gracilinanus agilis. The sequence goes on from NC_058135.1 coordinate 57,497,831, forward strand.
CTAGAAAGGGAGCAATGTGGAAAGTAGGTTCATCATTTGAGAGGCATCGTGTGGGATGGAATTTTACTGATCCACCAAAATTTCCATCTTTGTGGCCTAATCTTCTTCTCTAGTCTATGCAAACTAAGGTGGATGCTGGTTTTTTCCCCCCCTCTTTCCCTTTCCAAATGCAGGGGTGGAAAGCTCTTATGATTTATTTTACTATATATTGCAACAAAAGGTAATCTTGAAAAGAAAATCCCTGTCATTGTTACTTGCTACCTATGTCTTGGATTACTGAAACTGGAAAAAAAAAGAGTTGAAAATCAAATGACTTTTTACCATTTATGCTATTTATTTTCTGCGAGCATTTCACTCACTGTGGATCATTAAAAAAAAAAAGACTGCTCAGTTTCACTTAATGCTTCAAGTCAATTACATTTTCTGGTTTTCACAGACTAACACAGCACTGTTATCTTAGGGTTTCCAGCACTGTGGAAGAATCATTTCATGGAAGCAACTCCATTTCAGCTGAAATGTTTCTTTCTATTTCTTTAAAAAAAAAAAAAGAGAGAGAGAGAGAGAGAGAGAGAGAGAGAGAGAGAGAGAGAGAGAGAGAGAGAGAGAGAAACAACAATGCCAAAATATTGGGCCGAAAAGGAGGACCCTTGAAATGTAAACGGGGCTGGGTGATATCCCATTGCCTCATAGTTGACTCTTCTTCATAACATCAAAGAAAAACTTACAATCCAATAAGGAATGTTTGCAAACAATGATACTAATTTATACAGTCAAATAGCTGAGGATTGTGTTTGGGGTCTGACAAAAATCAGGAGAGTAGATTTAATTTGTAAAAAAATCCATTTATCACCAGTTAGAGTGACTGAGTGAACCTTACAAACCAGTGGATTAGGCTGGCTCTCCCACATACTCCTAGAAAGGCATTTTATTGATACTGCATTTAAATAGAGTCAATTTGGGGATGAAGGACCTGATTAACCAGAGAGCAGAGTATTCCTTTATTCTTTCCTGCAATAAATGCTTATTAAGCTATGTCCTAGATAAGGGATGCAAAGATTAACAGGACATGGTTCCTATCTTGGAAGAGTTTAGGAGTGGGGAGGCAGGGAAAATGGAGTGGTTAGCAAGAACCACAGTAGAAGGATGGCTCTACAAGAGAGGTTACTTCTTATTGGAAAATCAGGGAGGAGCCTGGATCTGAAGACCTGATAGAACCTACACAGGCAGTTTTGAGCAGAAGATATGGCAGATGAAGGAACTGTGAGTTGACATTGGGAAATGGTGACAAGTGGAAAAGAGGTGTACTGGTAAGGGAGCTGGAAAGGTAGTTTGGGGTCAAATCCCAGAGGCCTTTCAACGTCATTGCCAGGAGTTTGTTCTTTATGTTGCAGAAGTGGAGATAACATGATAAGATCTGCACATAAGGAAAATTAATATGGCAGTAGCATGTAGGACATGTTAGAGAGGGGGAACACCTAGGAATTGGAAGACAAATTGGGCATCTGAATTAAAAATGCTCATGTTTTAGGCAAACAATGGTCCAGAAAGAAGGGTGCTTTTGGAGGAGGGAGCTACCCAAAGGGTGGTCCATTGGCTGTTGATTTTCATACTCAACTAGGGCCAAAATGACATCATTGTGTTGGGGTCAATGTACAGCATGACCAACTGTGGGTGAGCAGACTAATACAAGCTTGGAATGTTCTAACACTGGTTGGGCACAAATAACCCATATGAACATTTGAGATGGAGATGTCTCTAAATTTGTGCTTCTGACATTTTTTTTTTTAGCTACTGCAGTTCCGTTCTGCATAAAGAATACGCACAGCACCTTTTTTGATGTGGCCATGCCATGTTGGACTGTCTTATGCTAGCATCTCCCATGTCTCACAATTGATACCAAAGTTATTGACGTGGTTTGACCACTAGCCTCCAAAATTCTCAAAACTGCTCTGTAGATGCTCAACAAAATTTAAATTCCTTCATTTACTCAAATGTCCTTACAGCATTTCTTCTGACCTTTGCATGAGTGTTTGCTTTGTGTGAGTTCTTTGTAAAATAGTTTTTTAGACAAGCATAGGGTAGAGGGTCCCTGAAAGGGGAGGTAGAAAAGTACTGATTGTTAAGTGCTTAACAAAGCATTGTAGGTACTCCTTGTGAATGAATCCAACCTCACAGTTTAGACTTTACCTAGCCTTATTGCAACTTCTGAAGCTGTATCAGGGGAGTCCCTTGGAGACTCACCATAACATCTCCCAGGATGTGGTAGCTGAGGAATCCTTACTTGAAAAATGTCCATTTCCTTTTGGATATTAAAAATGGTAGCAGTCAGCCTAGTCATCTTAATAACAATTCAAACAATTGTTCCTCCTGAGATCATAGAACAGTGGAATTGTAAAACAAAAAATTTATAAGAGCTAGAAGGAACCGTAAAGATTATTTAATTCCTTCTCCTTTACAAGAAGTAGAGGCAAGACCAAGAGTAATTACTTTGCTTGTCCCAGGTCACAGAATTAATTAGAGATCTAATCCAAAAGCTAGAATTTGGGTTTTTTGACTCCCAGTCTCATTCAGTTCCAATACACTATTTTTAGAACAATTATGTGCCATGGAGGTTGAGGGCTATTTTTGTGTTGGTGGTTGTTGTTTGGGGAAGGCACATTTCACAATAGTATTTTCAACTATTTTCCTTTTCCTGTTCCTAAACCCTCTCTTCTAGACCTGCATCATGCCAGATTAGTTAACTTAGGAAAGACCCAACCAACTAAAACAAAAGGGACAAGACAAATTGTTAAAGGCTCTGAAGATAAGGAAAGTTATAGATTAAACCTTACAGAGGTTTCTTCATTTAAAACTAATTTTAAGAACAAAAATCAATTTTCTATCCTTTTTACTTCGACTACCTTTCCCCCATTAAAAAAAGCAAACAAACTCAAATCTTTGTAAACAAATATGGAGAATCAAGTAAAAAAAACAAGTCTCCCATATTAAAAAAACAAAACAAAACAAAAAAAACCCATCTCATACTGCATTCTATAACAAAGCAGCCAGCTACTCCTCTAGGATCATAGTTGATCATTGCATTGACCATAGATCTTGAATGTTTCAAACATATTGACCTTTACAATGCTGATGTTACTGAGTAAATTGTTCTCCTGGTTCTATTCATTTAATTCTGCCTCCATTCTTACAAGTCTTCTCAGATTTCTTGGAAAGCATCTTTCATCATTCTTTCAGTCCTGGTACCTCTTTCAAGTTTGCATTTCTTGACTTGAGAGACATCATACAAGGAGACTGGGAGTAAGCAGGTATCAAGGAGTTCTGCATCAGCTATAAGCCTTCTGTTTCCTGCATATCTTCTCTCTGTTGTTTGGAGGGTCTTTTGATTTCAAGGGGAGATTTCACCAACGACATAGGAAAAGAATATAAACTTGGTAAATTATTTATTGATCGAAAAGCAACTCAAAAATATAAATAAGACAAGGGGAATATATATGGTGGTTTCATCAGATATTTTTCATGTCTTACCTGTAGAAGATATTGGTAGGAATCTTTCCTGTGTTTTTTTAAAGCACTTACCTTCTGTTTTACCTTTTAAAAACATTTACCTTCTGTCCTAGTATTAATTTTAATTAATTAGTACTTAGTACTTAAAAAAGGATGAAGAGCTAGGTAATTGGGGTTAGGTAAGTTGCCTAGAGTCACACAGCTAGGAAGTGTCTGAGGCCAGGTTGGAAACCAGGTCCTCCCATCTCCAAGCCTGGTGTTCTATCTACTGTGCTAACTAGTTATCTCTCTTTCTTGAGTTTTTTTGAAGGTCTAAAGTGCCCTTCTATTCAGCTTCAGTAAAAGAGCTTTCATTTTAGAAAATATCACCTGGTTTTCCCTCATCATTTCTAGGATTCCTTTTCACCTACTCATTCCTTGTTCCATACTCTGGAATTAACCATGGGTAAATTCATGGATTGATTGTCTGCCAAAAGACTGACCCAATAGTTAAGCATACTGCAAGGTCTAGAAAAATGGAGCTATCCTGTTGAGGAGACATTAAGCCCTGTAAGCTGGCAAAACATTTTGAGCTGACTTTTATGCCCTCCATTTTGCTGCTCTCTTAAAAGTTACTAGTGAAGGAACTCTTTCTTAACAGATCCATTTCTCCTTCTCACCCTTAACTTCTTTGACTTGTCTATCATGTTTGCTATTGAATTACTCCTTGAAACTTTCTTGTCCTTTAGCCTCGATGGTGCTGATCTTTGTTGGTTCTCCAAATACTTCCTCTTTTGGGAAGTTTCTTATTCCTTCTTCTCGCTTAACTCAGGGCATCTTAAATGACTTTGTCCTTTACTTTTTTTCACTCTCTTAGTCCACTCTCATGGGTTAACCTATCACTTCTTTATAGTTATCTTCCAATGAATACCAAATCTACATTTCTTACTTTGAATTTTTCCTTATTTTCTGGTTTCATATTTTCAATTTACTATAGGTCACTTATATTTGGATATCTCATTATTTAGCTTTAATGCGACATGTCCAAAATGGAATTTCTCATCTCCCTTGGCAGGACATCTCCCTTCTCCAATTATTCCATTTTCTATTAAATTTTTTTATATTGATACAATTTTTAATAATCATTTTCCGATGTTTTGCGATTCACATGCTCTCCTTCCTCTCCCCAAGATGGTTGTACATATGTTCTTATACAAAACATATTTCCATGTTCAGCATGCCATTTCCATTACTGCTTTCCATTTGTCTGAGTGAAAAAAATTCATTCATTTTCTCACTCTTACTACTTTAATTCCAGCCCTCATCAATTCATACTTGGTTTATTACAGTAGCCTGTCAACTATTTTCTCTGCCTCCAGTCAATCCATCCTATATGTCACTATAAGATTTATCATTCTAAAACACCATTTTCTGCTTCTTCCTGCTGTTCCTATTAAGTCCAAATTCCTATATCTGATTTTCAAGGTTATTTTGCCCAACATGTATTTTCTATAACACTCAGACTAGTTTTCTTGCAACTTCTCATATAGTCCATGCTCAGTGTTAGCCTGTATCTTTCTTTAGTTTATTTCTGCCAAAACTGCTTAACCTAAACAAACATAATCAGTTTTCAGGGCTGATTAATTACCACCTCTTCTAAGAAGCCTTTACTGATTATTGCAACTAAGTGGCACATTGGATAGAATGCTGGACCTGGAGTCAGGAAGAGCTGAATTCGAACCTAGTCTCAGATACTTGCTAGCTCTACAACCTTGGGCAAGTCACTTAATCTGCTTTCTCAAATGTAAAATAGGAATAAAAGTAGCAACTACCTCTGGGGATTGTTGCAATTATCAGAAGAGATAATCTTTATAAAGTATTTACAAATCTTAAAGTGCTACACATATATTAACTCTCCCTCCTCCTTATCTTCCTTTACTTTGAATGATGAGAAGAATGCTTGTGAATCATTAGAATTCTAGGCCCAATTCCTTCTGTGTAATTAGTCATGTAACCTTGGATAAATCATTTATCTCCAATAGTCTCAGTTTCCTCTCTTTCAAAATGGGAATCATAATATCAGTACTGCCATACTTCCAGGATTGTTTTGAGAATCAAACGAAATATTGTAGGTAAAAAGGCTTTGAAAACTTGTGAAATCCTAAAATAATGAACATTTATGTACTACTTTTATGTTTGCAAAATGATTTTCTCATAATAAATCAATGAGATAGATAAATAGGTGTTGCAAAGGAATTAACAAAATATGATTTAATTTGATCCTCATGATAATCCCTGGGAGACAAGTACTATTATTACCCCCTTTTTACAGATGAGGAAATTGAGGCTAAAAAGTTAAATGACTTGCTTAGACTCACATATCTAATAAACATTATTACCATCATTTTATATTTTACCATCTGAAACTCAGAGGAAAGAAATTCAGAGCAAAGCCAGGATATGAATTGTGGCCTTTTGATTCCAAATCTTGTGCTCTTTAGACCATTGTATATAATGGGTACTACATACCTTAGCTTTTCTTTGTTTTCTAATCACTACCTAGTTTTGTTTCTCCAGTTAAATTGTAAGCTCCATGAGGATGAGATAATTTTCATACTCCCTAAAGCAGTGATGGGCAACCTTTTGACCTTGGTGTGTCAAAATTCGCCAAAAAACCGAGCATAACTCGGGTGGTATATCACTTTGAGAAAAAAAAACAAACATAATTTCATGATATTTGTAGTTTAAAAAACAAATATGTATAATTGTAATATATAACTGTATTTAATAAACCAAAATAGGTAAATTTAATATAGGTAGAATTGCCACCTATAGTGCACAGAGTGTCTATACTACACTACAGCAAATATTTCATTCTTAGCATGTGGCTCCATACTTCTCTGTATGCAGCTGCGTGTCATCAAAAATGGCTACATGTGTCAGCACTGACACGTGTGCCGTAGGTTTGCCATCACTGCTCTAAAGCAATAGGCAAATGAGTCTTCAATAACTATTAATTAATGATAAAAAATATGATATATATTTTTTAACCAGAGATGCTATAAAATACCTACATTGGCAAACTGGAATGGCTCTAGCTTGTCCACTTTCCCCTGCATATTTTCTCAAATAGGTAGTAATGAGAAGTTAAAGAATCACAAAATTGGTGTTATCAAGGTCAAAATGCTGTGGGATAATATTTGAGTTACGTAGGGACCCGCAGAAGTTACTAGGACTGGAAATGAAAAACTATCATACCAGTTTTCTAAAACAGAAAGTGGTACATTCTGCAGAATATAGAATAATGAAGTTGAAGGCAAATCCAGGCAAAATTTTCAGGCAAATTATTAAAAAAATGGTTTCCAAGCACTTAGAAAGGGCTTTTAAGTAATCATGGGTTCACAGTGAAGTTTTTTTGATAGAAAAAAATATAGTATCAAAGTCAGATTCTACCCTCCATTTCCCACCTCTCCCCATTAAAGATGTAAATAATAAAGGCAAGAGTGAAGATCAGGAGGACAGAGGACAATAACCTTGCCATGTAATCTTGGCCTTTGCTTTGGTTCAGATTAATTTGTATACCAAATCAGAGGACCTTGAGAATTTTTAACAATCATGAGTCACCTGGGACAATAGACAATTCCAGACCTAAGGAGTTAAAACATTAAACAACCTTAACCCAAGCTACGCTGACTTTTGTTTGGCAGTTCCTTATTTTCATACCTTTTGTTTATGACTAAATTGCTGTTAACTAGCCCAGAATAGGTTGAGATGGCTAACATGTGGCATTAAAGAAATAAAACTAAGAAATTGGTAATATAGGGGCAGTTAAGTGTCTCAGTGGATTGAGAGAGCCAGGCCTAGAGATGGAGGTCCTGTGCTCAAATCTGACCTCAGATATTTCTTAGCTGTGTGACCCAGGGCAATTGTAAGACCTTGGGTAAGTCACTTAACTCCTATTGCTCTTCTGCCTTGGAACTAATAAGTAGTATTGATTCTAAGATAGAAGGTAAGGGTTAAAAAACAAACAAACAGAAATTGGTAATATGAAGCAATGTTTATTGGAGCAATCATTGGCCAATAGATTGGCAGAAGCATGCATGAATTCTTAGATAGAGATCTCATATTTAAAATGCATAGAGAATTCTGGCAAGTTTACAAGAATACAAGCCATTCCCCAGTTGATAAATGGCCAAAAAATACAAACAGACAGTTTTTGGATTAGGAAATCCAGGCTATATATAACTATATGAAGAAGTGCTCTAAATCATTACTGATTAGAGAAATGCAAATTAAAACAACTCACACCCATCAGATTGGCTAAAATGATAAAAGGGCAAAATGCAAAATGTTAGAGGGGATGTGGAAAAATGGGGACACTAATACACTGTCAGTGGAACTGTGAATTGATCTAACCATTTTGGAGAGCAATATGGAATTATGCCTAGAGAGTTATAAAACTGATTGTACCTTTTGACCCAGCATTGCTACTATTAGATTTATTTCTTAAGGTGATCAGGGAAAAAGGGAAACAACCTCTGAGTTCTAAATTATTTAGAGCAGCTCTCTTTGTGGGGGCAAAGAACTGAAAATTAAGAGGATGCCCATTAATTGGGGAATGGCTAAACAAGTTGTGGCATGCGATTGTGATAGAATACTACCGCACTATAGGAAATGACAAGTAGGTTAGATAAAAAACAAAAACAAAAACAAAACAAAAAAGGAAAAACCTACATGAAAATTTGAAGAGGGAAATGAATGGAACCAAGAGGGCATCATATACAGCAATAGAAATATTATTCGAAGAATGACTTGTACATGTCCAACTCCAGAAAAAGAATTGATAAATAAAAATAAGCAAGATATAGTATCATGCCAGATTTGAACTCAGTTATTCCATCCACTGTTCCACATAGCTGCATTCATGTATCTTTTATGTTTGTCTCTTCAAATTGTATTCCCTAGTGTTACAAATAAAATTGATATAAAAGGATACATTTAAAAATATTAAGGGTTTATTGTAATCCATATTTATAATTAAGAAAACCACGTGTCTGCTAAGATCTAATTCAAATGCCCGCCATACCTTCTCCCTGGCTGCATCATAGGAAAGAGAACATACCAATCAAGTTCTCTCTATTTAAGCTTCTCTTTATGTTGGCTCACATCACCATGTAAGAAGGAAGTCCGTTGAATCATGGGAAATGTAGTTCGAAATGAGATCCAACTGTCCACAGGAAGTTTAGACCAGAGACCTCAAAATAAGTTCAAGGGTTTCCATATTTCCAATATCACATTTCCCGCTGAGAGCAGAGAGAGACTGGTCTCCTCGAATGCTCTTGTAAAACAAAACTAACTTTTAAATTACAGAAATTTGGGGATAAAAGAAGAGGACAAAAACAATGATCCAATGGTTGCTAGCTGCATTGACAAAAAATCAATTAGGGGCAGTCCCCTTTGGCAAAAGAGTGTACATTCAAAACAAATGCATTCAATTCCCCATAGTTCAATCAGCTGCATCCCAAAGTTCATTTGGATCTTCATGATCCAGTGAAGGCTCTTCAGGCATCTTCATGGTGCCTTCTCCAAACAGGTTTGTTGTCTGGATTCTGGGGAGATGGCAAACTTCTTATCCTAAAATTACTCTCAAAGAATTTAAACTTTACATTATAGATTATAAAACATACATTCCCTTCTGAGGAGAATTTTACACTAGACACAAGTCATCACTTAACATGTGCCCTCTATACATGGTCCCTGGTCTCATATGTTCCATACATATGTATCCTTCTTGGTGGTTCTCTAGGAAATCAGTCTCTACTAGTTTTCTTCCTACCTTTCTAATAACTCCCTCTCTATCTCCTTTGTTGGAGTTTTCTCCAGATTCTGCCCTCTAATTGTAAGTATCCCTCTTAATTGGTGTTGTCACCAATTGGTGATTGGTGAGAATCTTTTATTTATTCCGCCATTGGATTAAGTATATTTTGAACGAACAAATATGTTTTTTGGGTGTCTGGTGGAAGTGAGAACACATTTGACAGGGTCTAATGAATGATGGTACTCTGGTCATCCACAGAGTTCTGGAGATTTGAGATAGCTTTCATGGGGACCCATGTGTAAGAAGGGGGTATCTAGTAGCTACACTAAGACCTATTCCTACTACTAGGCTAAGCCTATTATGCTATTTGACCAACTCCACTGCTAAGCTGGCTATGTGATTAGCCAATAGGGTTTCTTATTTCTCATCTGTAAAATGAGGCTGTTGGCCAAAATCAGGAGTGTCATATGGACCCCTTTGGCAGTCTGGTGAAATCCTCAGAATATTTTTAGGAGTATATAATAAAATACAGAAGATTACAAAGGAAAATAACCACACAGGAATATAGTTATCAAAATATTCAGACAAACAAGTTTATAGGCCCCAGGATAAGAAGCCCTAGCCTATGTGATCTAGGAAATATCTTTCAGCTGTAAATATCTATATTATATTTTAATTAAAGACAAATAAGCAGATAGAGCTCATGCATGGTAGCCTTAATTTCAAGAAGCATAGGAAGGAAATAAACATATATTAAGCACCTACTATTGGCTATATCCTATACTACACATTTAAAATATTACCTCATTAGACCGTTACTAAATCCCTGGGAGGTAGATGATATTATTGTTTCCATTTTAATTATAACTGGCATTATAGTCTATTATGTGCCAGACTCTGTGCTAAGCACTTTACAAATATTATCTCTTTTGATCCTCAGAAAAAACCTTGTGAATTTTGTTGTTTTTCAGTCATAACTGACTCTTCATAACACCATTTGGGGCTTCCTTCCTTCGTTCCTTCGTTCATTTCTTTCTTTCTTTCTTTCTTTCTTTCTTTCTTTCTTTCTTTCTTTCTTTCTTTCTCTCTCTCTCTCTCTCTTC
>NC_058135.1:57511178-57639540 GCF_016433145.1 Gracilinanus agilis
TCTTTCTTTCTTTCTTTCTTTCTTTCTTTCTTTCTTTCTTTCTTTCTTTCTTTCTTTCTTTCGGTTCCAAGGCATAAATGTGGTAAAGGCTAGGCAATGGGGGTCAAGTGATTTGCCCAGGGTCACACAGCTAGGAAGTATCTGAGGTCTCATTTGAACCCAGGACCTCCTGTCTCTGAGCCTGGCTCTCAATCCACTGAGCCACTCAAGTGCCTCTCCAGGGAATGACTTTCTTAAAGAAGGGTAGCAAGGGGAAAGAAACAGAAAGACAGAGACATATCTAGACATGGAGACCTATAAAGAGAAACAGAGAGGGAGGGAGATACATAAAATACATAATATATCTATGTACCTACACACATATTGTCGCTCAGTCATTTTTAAGACTTATGTAACTCTTTAGGACTCCATTTTAGGGTTTCTTGGCAAAGGCACTGGAATATTTTATCATTCCCTTCTCCAACTCATTTTTCAGATAAGGAACTGAGGCAAACAGGTTTAAGTGACTTGTGTAGGGTCACACAGCTAGAAAGTGTCTAAGGCCAGATTTAAACTCACAAAGATGAGTCTTTCCAACTCCAGGCCTGATAACAACTCCACTGCTTCACCTAGATGTACCCGTACCCCCATCCCTCAGCCTCTGAGTCTACACAAACACACACACACACAAATACTCACACACACACACATATATATTTACACACACAAATGTAGAGATTAAAATTAATATGCAAAAGCTAAGTATTTTATTTTATAAAGTTTTATTAATAATACACTAACATAAAAAAACTAGAGTGAAAAGGTACTAAACTAACTTCAGCTGCTTTCGTGGAGAAGAGAGAGAGAGGTGGAGCCCAGAACTTATATGCAATCATGTAAAAGGTGCGTGTAAACAGAAAAGAGAAGGGAATTTTGGGGTGAGGGAAGAATTCTAGGAGACAAAGTCTAAAGGGTACAAAATTTCCACTTATACACATACATATGACTTTCTTGTCATCTTGGAGATGAATTAGATAGTTCAACTACACTTGATAGGCAACTTGGTGTCTAGAGCACTAGGCCTGGAATCACAAAAGATCTGAGTTCAAATCCAGCTTCAAACACTTATTATCCATGTCATTGTGGGTAAGTCACTTAACCTCTACTTGCCTTAATCTACTGGAGAAGGAAATTGCAAACCATTCTGGTATCTTTGCCAAGAAAACCCCATGGATAGTATTGGTGTGCTGTGTGGTCTATGAAATCACAAAAAGTTGGACATGAATGAACAACAACAAATGTCCCTAAAATACACTCTCTCTCTCTCTCTCTCTCTCTCTCTCTCTCTCTCTCTCTCTCTCTCTCTCTGCCAGAATAGTTTTTAATTTCTTCTTTTCCTTTAATACTTTTATTCTTCAAAATATATTGTTACAGAGTTACAGACAAGAATGAAAAGGGGTCCTAGAAAGGGTAAAGTAAGTATGAAGGATGGCCAAAACGCCTCTAATGGAAATAACTGAGAAGTCACGTTTGCACAGGTTCAGTGACAAGACAAGCAATGCCTGGGTGGTTCTGGGAAGTGTGGTTGGATTAGGAGGGCCCAGAGTGACTTTGAACAGTTCATATGGGTCATGTAATTTGCTGGATCATAGCTAGGCTAGCCCTCCTCATTTGTCTGCCATGTACCAGCCCAGAAAGCATGAACATCCAACTAGCGTGAGAAGCTCCCTAAATCCTTAGATCACCTTTTGCTCAAAGGCTGTGCTTTCTGAGCTCATCTAGAAGGAAATAGACTGATCTGTTTAAAAGGAAATGGGGCTGCTTCTACTGGGCTCCAAAGGCGTGAGGAAACTGAAGTTTAGAGGCATTTGCTCAAGATCACCCAGGAAGCAGGAGTCCAAAACATTTGAACCTACATGGCTGTCTTCATTGTGGCCCATTGGGTCCACCACAATTTTTCTTGAATTTTAAGAACTTTAAATTCACCCAGTCTTTAAAAAAAGATATGTATCTGCTTTTCCCTCTTCTAATATGGGGTGAGGGGAGAGTGTCACAATTTGCTTATTTAAAAAAAAATATTTCTTTAAGATATAGTTTTAGAGCAGTGGTTTTCATTTGGCTCCCATCAATTAGCTCCAGAAGAGCTGAGTAGCTATGGTAATGCATGGAGAGCTGGGGAGCCTAGGGCCTCAGATCAGTGTTGCTGTGGGCTTGCCTTACATACTTAAGAGCAAGGCTGGGGAGATTACATCAAAGGACCTGAAGACAGAACACATTTACTTTTCTGATTCAAATTACTTTGTTTGGAAAAAAGTAAACACAATTACCTTAACAACTGAGCTGGGAGGCTTTGAGGGTTTAACACTATATTGTTTTCCTAGGGAAAGGGTGGGGACCTAGTCAGAGCTGGCGGGGGAGCCTAGTAAGTAAGCTGCCTGGTTTATTTGTTTTACTGTCTTGTCATCTCAGAGATGAATTGGAGAGTTCCAATGTACCTAATAAAAATTCTTAACAATCTCCTTTCCCTCTCCCTCCACACCTTGGAAAGTGAAATTTCTTATCCTGATCAGTGGTTCATGAAGAAAATTTTAAAGTCTTTTGTTTGATTTTTAGAGTATAAATCTGATCACCTTAAGTTCTCCCACTCAAAGAGTCCCCAGTGGCTCCCTATTACATCCAAGATCAAATATAAAATAGTTTATTTGAAATTTTTTAATAACCTGACCTTCCTATCTTTCTAACCTTCTTTCGCCTTTTCTCCTTCACCCAAGCACCCCATGGTGTAATGACGCCAGCACACTTGCAGCCCTCAAACACAACATTCCATATCTGGATTCTGTTTTTGCTTTAACCTGGAATCTTCAGTGCCTGGACTGTTTATCCTTTCACTTCTACCTCTTACTTTCCCTGGCTTCCATCAAGTCTCAGCCTAAAACTCACTTTCTACAGGAGGCATTTCTTAGTCTAGCCTCTCTTACTGACAATTGCCTTCTCCTTCAGGAAGCTAGGACATAGATTGTTGGATCTGGAGTCAAGAAGACCCAGTTTCAAATTCATCCTAGAGTTACTTAAACTCTCAGTAGAATGAGGAGATTGAGCTCATTGGTCTCTAATATTCCACCCACACCTAAATCGATGATTTTATGATCTTATACATGACTATGGCAATCAAAACTAATCAGTACTTTGACCATGACTGAAAATGTATCCTTCAATCTGCTACTTCTTATATTAAAAGATAGGAAGTTGGCTTCATCCGCAGTCTCTGAAGACATGAATAAATATTTCATGGATCAGAGTTCTGAAGTCCTTCCATGTGATTTTCCTCTACATTACTGGGGCTTACCTTCCATCTTCTCTGCCCAGGTCTATCTCATTCATATGAGCACTGTCTGTATTCTCAGGACTTAGCAACATGTCTTTCCTTGTCCCTATTAATTTGAGTCCCTCTTACTCATTTCTTGTTCATCTTGTGTATAGCTTGTTGGCACATATTTATTTTTTGCTGTCTCTTTCTCATTAGATAATGAGCTTCCTGAGGGCAGGGACTGTCTGTTTGGCTTCTTTGTATTCCCAGTGCTTGGCACGGGGCCTGGTACACAGTAGGTGCTTAATAAATTTTCATTGATTGATTTAATATGTAGTAAGTGCTTCATGAATGCTTGTCAATAATGATCATTGTGTATTGTTCTGATCTCCTTTTTTGTTCTGAATCGATTTATAGGAATCTCATTTTTTTCTGAATTCTTCCCATTTTTAAAAATTCCTCCTCATTTTATAGATGAGGCAACTTCATTAGAACAGATGAGGGCCTCAGCCCAGAGCAATTGCATAACTTTCTTATCCTACAGGTGATAAGTGGCAGAGCCAGGATCTCAGTCATTCAGTCAGGCAGTTATTATTTACTAAATGCCTACTATGTGCTGGCTACAGTGCTGAGCTCTGGATTTGAACCTGGATCTTAAAGATTCCATATCATTTTTTCTTTCCTTTCTTTTTCTTTTTGCATTTTCCCCCTACAACATGATAGAAGGAAAATTTTAGTGGAGTATATGACATAAATATACATCAATATCTATTTGGGGTATACACATGTATACCTTGGTATTTACACATGTATATATGAAGCATTATGGTATAGTGGATAGAGAGGCAGCCTCAGAGTCAGAAATCTGTTCTCAAGCCCCACTTGTGACTCATATTGCTTGTCATGCACCTGGGCAAATCACTCAACCCCTCAGTGACCCAGGTGACTTTCTAAGATTCAGTTGCAGAGCAGGCATTGGTTTGTCTTGTTAGAGGGAGTTTCTACTCACTGGAATTTCCCTATAGCACTGAAATCACAGGTCCTGCCTCTTCCTACCCCGAAATGTATTTGTGTATGAAATCAAAGGTCCAGCTTGTCTCTCCCTCCCCCCCCCCGTCTATGTATGTATGTATGTATGTATGTATGTATGTATGTATGTATGTATCAATCTGCCTCTGTCTGTCTGTCTGCCTGCCTATCTCTGTCCATCTATCTAACTATCTATCTATCTATTTATTTAGAGGCAGCTGTGGTTCAGTGGTTAAGAGTACTGAACTTGGAGTCAGGGAGACCTAAATTCAAATCTAGCCTCAGACACTGTCTAGCTGTGTGACCTTGGGCAAGTCACCTAACCTCTATTGCCTGACAAAAAGACCCATTGGATTATTTAGAGAAGGAAATGGCAAACCACTCCAATATCCTCAAGAAAGCCTCATGGATATCTATGGGCCATGGGATCGCAAAGAGTCTGTCATGACTTAACAACTAAACAACAAATCTATCTATCTGTCTCTATTATCTATTCTATCTACTCTCTCTCTGTCATCTATTTAATGTATTTCTACTCATCTATCCATACATTTGGAACATATGACAATATAAGCACACACACACACACACACACACACACACACATATAGGGAATCTGCTCAGTTGCCCCCTTGCAGATGTGGTTGGAAGTTACTATCATGCCTTTCTGGCTCCCTTACCCCATCCCTCCTCATCACACAGGGTTAGGCTGCAGAGAGGATTTCTCCTTTGTGATAGATGGTCCCTAGGGCTGGCCAAAAAGGCACTTTCTGAAGATCTTGAGGATGTTAGCTGGTATTTACAGAATCAGAGGTATTGATCATGGCCATTAAAGCCCTCATGTGGTTTGCTGTTGTGCATTATGGCTATGTTATTGGAAGCTAAGTGTGTGAAAAGACAAGTCACATCTTTTTTCAGGGATTCTTTATTTACTGATTTCTTCCAGGTACTATTAACAGTATTGCCATTGGAATTTTTCAAAAAGCCTGATCTTGATTTATCTAAGTTGATTATTTTAGACTCTATAGTCACTCAAACTGTAATGGCCCAATTTTCTGTCCCTGGAGTATTAGAGCACATTTTATATTCAGTGTTCATCTGTCAGGACTATGGCTTGGAAAATTATATATATACATATATATATATATATTACATGTATATGTATATACACATACATATATATTTATTATTGTTGCTAAAAAGGTCACTTCTAAGATTAAATATAAACTCCTTTGGTATTTAAAGTTCTTCCCATCCTGACTTTCCCTTGTCTCTGCAATCATTTTTCATATCATTCTTTCCCACATTCTCTCTGGTCCATCTGTTTCCTTGTTATTATACACACGAGACTTTATCTTCTATTGATGTACCTTTACATATATATGTGTGTATATATATTACTAGAAGTATTTTTGTCTTTATTTAATTAATTAATTTAAAATATTTTTCCATGGTTACATGATTCATATTCTTTCCCTTCCCTCTTCCCCCCTCCCATAGCCAATGAGCAATTCAACTGGGTTTTACATGTGTAGTACCTTTATATTGACTATCACCTATACCTGGAATCCACACCATGGTTTCCTTCAAGATTAAGCTCAGGTACTTAATTTAAATCAATTAATTTAAAATTAAATAATTTAAATTAAAATTAATTAAATTAAAATAATTAATCAGGTAATTAAATTAAAGAAATTCAATTTCTTTAAATTCCTCAAGCTGTTATTCTCATCCCCTCCCAAATTACTTTAGATTTTGAATGTCCCTCTCATTATTATAACCAGGTGGTGCTGTGGGTAGACTATAGGACTTTAAATGTTACCTCAGACACTTGCAAACTGTGTAGTTTCTGGGACTTAGACTCTCTGGGACTCAATATTCTCATTTGCAAAATGGGGATGACAACAATAGCCCCTACTTTACAGAGTTGTTGTGAGGATCAAATGAGATACCACATGTGAAGGGCTTTGGAGAAACGTTACTTAAAGCTTAAATTTGACTCATTGTAGAATCTACTCAAAAGAGGGAGTAAATAAAAGATACACAATGTATAATCATATCAGTTATGGAAAAGGTCTTTATTTCCTACATACATAAGAAATGCTATGAATTAAAGGTGCCCACTGGCTTTTATTGATAAAAAGTCTTAAAAAAGGATTCAGGTACCTATAATTACTGTTATACTCAGTGAGAATTGACCAAAATTTAAAACAAGCTTTTGAAAAAGCTTATTTCTCCCCCTCTGCCAGAAGACTGAGGTTTAATTAACAGAACTTAAAAGAGTTTGCAGGACTATTCAATAGGCAAGATAACATTCCACCGTAGCTCTGTACTGTCCACAAAACTCCAGGTCCTTTTCTTCTGGCAAGTCAAGCAAGAACTTGGGCTCAAGCCTTTGTTAGCTCTATTTCTCTGATACAAAATCTTCTCTGCCACCAGTCAGCTCCTACTAACAAACCTAGCATCTCCAACCACTCATACTCAAAATGTTGTCTCCAAAAACTAGAAACATATACATCAGGATTGCTATTTAGGTCCCATGCTTTGCAGCTGGAAGAGGAAGAGACAACTGAAGGTGGGTCATTACCCTTTAAAAGTCATCAGTAGCTCCTGCCTAATGGCCAATAAAAGTATTAATTCATCACCCCCAAAGCTCCCTTCAGTAAGGATCCAGATATGGATGGCTTGAGGCTTTCAGAGGCTTCATCATCCCCGAAGTGACCATGTGCTCAGCTAATATACAATCTTCCAGAATTAGGCAAGGAAGTTTTGTGAATGCCATATGCAAATTCTAGTTATATGTGCACAGACTTTGATGGATACATGCATATTTCTTCTGTTTATACCTACTAGATATACATATTTGTATACGTGTATATGTGTGTGGCTGTGTGTGTGTGTATGTGTATGTATGTGCATACAGGAATCTCTTCCACATCATGGGGGTCAGGGGTTCAGTGTCCTCTTGATTTGGAAAATCCACATATAATTTTTTGGGCCTCCCTTTGTACCAGAGAAGAAATCTGAATTTTTCCTTTTTCTTTTATGGCATGTTTCCAGTACCTTATTGTAACATTTGGGTTAAGTATTTGGTCACAAGCTTTTTGACCACACACATATATACATATACACACAATTTAGTGAAAAATGTGTATATATGTATATAAACATAATGTGCTAGTAGTATATGTATATAAATGTAATGTAAGGGTACACACTTGAATATATATGAATAGACATATGTATATACATATAATGTGTATATATATATCCATTAAAATGTAAATTCCTTAAAGGCAGGGGCTGTTTTAATTCTATCTCTGTATCCCTAGTGTCTCATACTTTGTAGCGGCTATTTAATAAATGCTTATTGGTTGATTGAGTTTAAGAGGAGTTTGGGAAAAGAGGATAGTTAAGGGATTGGAGCAATTGGAAGAAAACCAAGCTATCCTCCAAGTTTTTCATATCTATTTAGAAACAGAATTTTAGATCCAGAGCTGGAAGGAACCTTAGTGATAACTTAATCTAATCTCCTCATTTTACAGATGAGGAGACTGAGGCCCAGGGTGATTTGGTCTGAGTGGTTTGCACAGGGTCACACTGGTAACAAGGAGAGATGGAATTTGAACTCAGGTTTTGTGACTCCCTAATTCATTACTATTTTCACCGTACCATGCTGGAGCTCTCACACATTAACATTAGTATTGGTATCTCACCATCCTGGTAGGGATGGCAACAAATGGCATGGAAGAGGAGAAGGTAGAGATCCACATATACTGGAGGAAGTTAGAGAAGCTTGTGTGAAATGCTAATTGAGTTTGTGTGTGTGTGTGTGTGTGTGTGTGTGTGTGTGTGTGTGTGTGTGTGTCCAGAGAATGAGCTGCCAAAAATCAGGGTGGCCCTGGGTGGAGCAAAGCCTGTAAATCTGCTTCTAGGAGGATCTCTGTACTGCTTGTTGTCTTGGTTGCTATGCACCGATGGGGGCCTTTTACAAGTCTAGTCTTTATTCCTCAGTGGGCATTTCTGGACAACATGCAGTCAGATTGTGGCCATCAATAAATGGTTCTGCAGTTCTTCTGGGAATCAAACTAATAACTTGGAGCCTGAGCCGAGTTTGGAAATTGATCTCCTTAACATAAAAATCTGAACACAGTTTTTACTTCTTAAAAGAGTAATTTGCTTCCATTTATCTTGTCCACTTCCAGCCTCAGCAATGCCGTCTTCCTTGGTGTTGTGCTTCTATGATGGTGTGTCATTCATTACTGGAACTTTAAAGCATGCTACTTATCACTAAATAAATACTTCAGAGCCATGGGGAATATTTTGACTTTAAATATATGTGCATTTTTAATCATATTCAAAAGTGTTTCTCCTTGTGCCTACCTGTGCATAGCACCCTGGGCAGCTGGCTATCTTGTCTACGCTTAGTCCCAGTTCTGTTGGAGGGCAGAAGGAAGCTCTTAACACCACGTGCCTAAATTCGTGTGTTACCTGTGCCTTGTTGGGCGTGAAGGAGGCAGATCTAGCTCATGAGTGATTGGTGTTGGTTTATTTTAATTAAATTTTCTTTCAGTCATTGATCTTATCTCTCTTCTAGTTGACACATTTCTACAATATGGAAATCACTTAACTAGAAAGCCTTTCCATCTCTGCTCAGATGCCTCTTTACCTGGGGGGGTAATGCTAATAATCTTTTTTTTTTTTAATCACTCTTTTTCTATCTCTGTTATGAAATCCTGCACTTAAATCCCCCACTAGAGCTAGGAGTTTGTTTTGAGGTTCTGAAGGAGAAGTCCTTTGTGAGCAGAATAATAATGAACACACAATGTATAGTATCTAATCTGACCTGGACAATGGAGGTTAAGTGACTTCCCTGATCACACAACTGGTCAATATTTATGGAAGATTTGAACTCAAGTCTTCTTGCCTCCCGGCACAATGCTCTATCCATTGCTCTACCTATTAAGAATTAGGATTAACGTGGCCCAAAATCATGTCACTGACATAAGAGACAGAAGACCATGTGAGGAAGTTGGTCTGAGGGTGGTGGCAGAAGAGCCAACTAATGTCACCAGTAATGTCATAGGGAGCCAAGACATTGTTAACAGAAGCATCCTGTGTGATGGAGGCAATCACACATACCTCAACAGGAAAACCCAATTAGGAAGAAGTCTGAAGGATAGGGAAAGCATTTTAAAATGAGTGGAGCTTGGTGGATTGGGAGCCAGACCTAGAGACGAGATGTTCTAGATTCAAATCTGACCTCAGACACTTCCTAGCTGTGTGACTCTGGGCAAGTCACTTGACCTCCATTGGCTAACCTTTCTGCCTTGGAACCAACACACAGTACTGATTCTAAGATGGAAGGTAAGGATTAAAAAAAATAAAGTGATGACTATGCTCCAATCACTCCCTGAGTCCCATGGGTAGTAAATAGATGCTGAGCTGGGATTTGAACTTGGGTTTCCTCACTCCAAACTCCAGGTTCTTTCCAGTACACTACACTAATAGCTAATACAATTTCATGAAACTTTACTAGACTTTTATAAGTCTAAACTCGGGGGGGGGGTTCCCCTCTTAAAGCCACAGAATTTTACTCGGAGTTATTTTTTGGATTAATTTATATTTTATAAATATATGAAATGATTAATTCATTCTATCTATAGCCTGTGTGAACCCTGCAGCTTATGTCAGGGCTGTTATCTGTTGTAGAAATGCAAACATGCCCTTTGATGTGCTATTCTCTGGGACTTGTGAGGATAAAGACGGAATACTCATTCAGCCCTCTTCTCCAGATGTGGGATGGGAGGGGTGGGGGCAGGGAGAAAGGGGAGAGAGCATGGGCTAGCTATATGCATTTCCATTAGGCAGTATTTTTGGACCCATAATACAATGCCATATTGTAGGTAGCAGAGAGCCCTGAAAGCAAGCAGAGCTCTCGGCGCAGAGGGCATTTGGTGGGTCAGTGGCAGTGGGCAGCGAGGTGGGATGGGGAGCTGAGAGACAGCTGACCCACTTTAGAGACTCCCCGATAATTCAGTTGCTAAGCTGAACTTGGATTCTAGGTCCCCTTGGCCTCGCCTGTCTAATGAGATGACACAGGACCTCCCCAATCCTGAAAAGTCACAAGCAGCAGAGGCTTTGTGCCATATTCCCAACCAGAAAACTTGATTTCCCTGGGTAAAGGTGGTCCAGTCTTGTTTACTTAGGGCAGCAGGTATGGTAGCACAGTAGATAGCACTTTCCCTCTCCCCCAAGCCCCCCTATCCCTCCTTAGCCGATGCACTTATTGTGCCTTTTTAAAAAAAAAATCCTTACCTTCCATCTTAGAATTCATACTGGGTATTGGTTCCAAGGCAGAAGAGTGGTAAGGGCTAGGCAAATTTTATTTAAGTGACATTTGTTAAGTACATACTGCTTAGCTCTTCAATTCAGCAATTATGTATTAAGCAATAGATACAGGGAGGAGTTGGGGAGCTTTGAGAGCCAGGCCTAGAGACAAGAGGTCCTAGGTTTGAATCTGACCTCAGACACTTCCTAACTGTGTGACCCTGGGCAAGTCACTTAACCCCCAGTAACCCCAACGCAGGATTGGTTCTAACACAGAAAGTAAGTCAAAAGGAGGATTAATCCACTTAAAAACAAAACAAAACAAAAAACAACCCTTTTTCCTTCTGTCTCAGAATCAATAGTGTGTGTTGGTTCCAAGGCAGAAGAGTGGTAAGGACTAGGCAATGGGGGTTAAATGACTGGACCAGGGTCACCCCCATTCCTATTGCTTAATAAATAACTGCTAAATTGAAATGCTAAACAGTAAGTACTTAACAAATGTCATTTAAATAAAATATAATTTATTTCAGTTGTAATTCACTGGTCCCAACCTCAGTGAATAGAAGGAGGCTTTTGAATTCATTCATATTCCTTAAGAGGAAGTGTGGTAGATTATAAGAATTAGTCTCATATTCAAAAAAGACGTGTTTGGGGCATCTAGGTATCACAGTGGAGAGAGCACCAGACCAAGAGCCCAGAAGAACAGGGTTCAAAACTGGTCTCAGAAACTTCCTAACTTTGTGACCCTGGGCAAGTCACTTAACCCCAATTGCCTAGCTCTTGCCTCTCTTTTGCCTTATAATTGATATTAAGACCAAAGGTAAGAGTTTTAAAGAGAAAAAAAAAAGACACAAATTCTAGTTCTATTTCTGATAGATATTGACCTTAAGTTGCACCTTTAAAATGCAAGACTTGGGCTCCATCTTTGTATAAAGCATTTCTTGATTTGTCCTGACTGCTCGAGCCTACCCTCCCTCCCCAATTACCTTATTTGGTACCTTTGTGTGTGTATTTATTAACTTTATATTACATTGTATATTTTTTTCTATGAATGCTCTCAGTAGAATGTAAGCATCCTAAGGGGAGCTAGATGGCTCTAGGCCTGGAGACAGGACATTCTGGGTTCAAGTTAGCCTCAGATATTTTCTAGTTGGGTGAGTCTGGACAAGCCATATAAGCCCAGTTGCCTAGCCCTTATTGTTTTTCTGCCTTGGAAAATAGATGTAGCATCAATTCAAAGATAGAAGATAAGGGTTTTAAAAAAGAGAATGTAACCCTCTTTGTGAATTGAGGTTATTTCATTCTTTGTATTTGTATCTGTGCCTAGCATATAGAACAAAAACAATAACTACAAACTTTTACATAGTGTTTTAAGGTTTGCACAGCTATAGATTCTCATTTTGATCTCAGAACAAGCTGGGGAGGCAGAGGCTAACATTATCCCCATTTTACAGATAGGGAAGCTGAAAGTGAGAGTTTAAGTTATTTGCTTGGGGTCCCCTAGCTAAGTAAATGGGTGATATCACATTTGAACTTGGGTCTTCCTGATTCCTAGTTTAGCACTCTTTCTATTGTCACCCAGGTGCACTCGAGAATTCTTTTGGATTGATTAATTGGCCAGCGCTTCTCTGGAAGTTTATTGTATGTCAGGTACTGATCTGTATTAATAGAGGGAATTTCCACACTAGGAATTCCCCATACCAAACAAGATCACAGATTAAAAAAAAAAGATACCTGTGTACAGTGGTTTGACCAGGACAAAATGCAACTATGTATTGGGCAATGGGAGGGAACTATTTGCTTTACAGAGATACATGGGGTAGCTTTCTTAGCTGCCATATTGTGTTGTTGACTCAGAATGAGCTTGCAGAAATAGCTTACATAGTGTTTCTTAGACTAATGCCATTTCATGATGTCATTAAGTCTATTAATAATAATTATTATAATGAATTATAATAAATTCTTTCACATCATCAAAACTCACAGTAAAATTAAATTTATAACAGCTGTAACATTTTTGCTAAGAAATTAAATAACTGGCCCCTGTAACATTGTTTTACCTGTGTTTACCCTTATAGTTATACAAAGCCAGTTAATGAAAGGCTGGTTGCACCTTACCTAGTGTTTCTAAAGGAATTTAGATCTTCAAAGGGTTTGCTTTACTAAAGAATCTGTCTTTATAAATAGTTTGAAACCCAACTGTAGTACAGTTACTGTACAAGTGATCATAGAATATGGTTATGAGTAGTGTCTAAATTAATGGGATTTTTCTGTTTTAACTAAATATTCTTTGTAAAAAAAATGATCCTTCCTCTTTGGTCTGGAGTGGTTTCATGGTGTAGGACTGAGGTGACAAATACAAGCTGAAGATACATAACATTGCCAAGAACTGTCTGAACCAGATTGAAATGTAATTGGGAAATATTTAACAAATTAAGTAAAAATACATGAGAAGATAGATAATGTTAATGTGTGGTTTTCTAGGTTATTGTGAGTACATAAGGCAGAGATCCTTATGTATAGTTTAGTGGCCTTGTTTCTATTAGGGTTGGACATCACCGCCACAGGGCATACTCTTTACCATTGCAGAAAAGCAAATATTCTGCAATTTATGGTCTTGGAAAGTTTTCTAGGGCAACTAGATTAAGTGTGGTGATCAGGTCACTTTGCCTGTATGTGTCAGAAACAAGATTTAAAAAAAAAATTTTGGGGGCAGCTAGGTAGCTCAGTGGATAGAGAGCCAGGTGGTCATGGGTTCAAATTTGGCCTCAGACACTTCCTAGCCATGCGACCCTGAGTTAGTTCACTTAACTCCAATATATGGTATTGAGTCTAAGAAAGAAGATAAGTCTAAAAAAAACAGATTAAAAAAAAACCCTCCTAGGTTTTCTCTCCAGTATTCATTTTCTTTTTTAACTAGATTCAATTTCCAAAGTAGAATGGTCCAAGTTTCAAGAAGCATGAATAAAGGTCGTTTTGGGGAAAGTGACTTGCATGTTGAAAAAGGGAATTGAGGATACCTTTCAATTAAAAACAAAATTGTAATGTTGGAATAACAAATATTTCTTAAAAGTCATCCCCATGGGGCAGCTAAGTGGCTCAGTGAGAGCCAGGCCTGGAGACAGGAAGTCTTGGGTTCAAATCTCGCCTTAGACATGTCCTAATTGTGAGATTCTGGGCAAGTCACTTAACACCACCACCGGGATCCCTGCTCTGTTTGCCTATTCCTTACTACTATCTGCCTTGGAACCAATACTTTGTTTCAATTCTAAGACGAGGTAAGTAGAGAGTGTTTCATTTTTCTTTTTTGTATTTGTATCCCCAATGTCTAACACATGTTAGGATTTTAATAAATATTTGATTGATTGATTGTAAGCAATTCCTTTCTATTGGTGAGAATCAGATCCAGAAATAGAATAAGGGTTTGATTTATTGTTTTATTGATTGTGTTAACTTAAGAAAATATTAATAATGCAAAGTAAACTTTAAAATGTGTAAGTATACTTCTCGGCCCCCCCCCAGTCTTCTTGTTAAGTATTTATCAGCCACCCCTATATGGTAGCCTCCTATTGAGATGTTACAAGTACTCTTTCCTCATAGATCCCTGAGTTCTGGCTGTATCTTAAAATTTTTTAATTTTTATCTTAAAAATTGTATTTTTGAATTGTGTTTGAATTTGAATGACTTTGAAATTGTATTTTCTGAAGCTTCCTCTAATGTCAAAATGCTTTTTATAGGTCTGGGTAGACTCTAGGATAGATAAAACATCGAAAAGAAGGAGGAAGCATGTAAACTTCAGTTTCAGAGTTGATTTCATTAGAGAACAAAATATTCCCTCTCTCATCCTTCTGGAAATTTATTCATTTACTAGCTCTTATATTCCAAGCTTCATGCCAGGTGTTAGAGACACCAAGACGGGGGTTTTGGCCTCATTGGCCTCATTAAACTACAACATTATGAAATGACACACGTTTTATTGCAAACTATCATGTACTTGAGCTTCCTTCGTATCTGCTAGGGAATTTTAAACATTTTAAACATCTGGTTTGAATGTAGTTTCCTTGATCAGTCATAAAATTGGTTCTTGGGTGCAACTGAGTGGATTCTATTTCCCAAACCAATGGCTATGGGTGCTAGGAGTTCTCTTGGCTCAGTAATCCCCCTTCACAGAAGGAAAAGGGGTGGAACTTTGGCACACTATTTTTCAAGCATGCCCACCTCTGTACTAATAGGTACTTGCTTGTTTTCCACTCAGAAGATAATTCTACTAAAAGCCAAGCACAGAACTGTGTCTCTGTAAGAGCTCTGGGCATCTACGACTTTGTATCATAACACTCAGTTTCCCTAGTTACAAGATCTTCAAAGGTGAGATACTTTCAATCAGAAGAATCATTCTAAATATTGCTCCTTATTGACTGTAGCTGTAGTAAAGCGACAGGTAACATTTAAATGAGTCCTGAACAAATGAATACACAGATAATGACACAGACAATTTTAGGTAATAGTATAAATTCCTAAAGAATAATCATGAATAAGAAGGACATCTGCCAAAAGATCCTGCTAACACTCCATGTAGAATTTCCCCAACAAATCACCAGCTGCTCCTGTCTTGAGGACCCTTTGAAAAAGAACTCTACCTCTAACGGGAGATAGATTGATTGGGAAGAACCTAGATGGATTGATAATGGAAAAATTCCAACTAGGAACCTCCCCAGGGCCAGTAAAGCACAACCCTTTGAGTTTATAGGAAACAAAGTTTATTGAGGATTAGGGAAATGGTAGACAGGGCCCCTGTCTCTACAAACTAATCTCCACCCAACTTTATATGCTCCCCTCACAGGGAATGCTCTTCAGATCTTCTGAATCCCTTCTTACCAACTTCCTGATCTATCTAGAACCCAAAGCTATCTGACTACCTTACTTAACCTAAATATCATATATTGTCTCTAAAAGGCAAAGGATACAGGGCTCACAGATGGACTGAATCCTTACCCAAAGCCTGGGGTTGGCTTCCTAGGTAAACCCAAAGTTCCAGATGAAAACCCCTTGGGTTTACCTTAACTAAGTTGTCTCAGCCAGATTGGTCTCAGCACTTTAGGGAAACACAGATCTCCTCCAAGGGTTCTCCAAACCAGGAACTTCCTAATCTTTCTACAAGACTAGTCTGCTCCCAGGGGATGATAGAGCAGATGTCTTCCTTCTAACTCCGAGAGAAGCCATACCAGGAGTGGCAGTTAATCTCAGTTTGCTCCCAAGATCCTCTTCTCCAATGCCTCTCCTTCCAGAATCTTCTCCCAGGGTTTGTAGCAAAATTCTCCTCCTTTCCTCTTAAAGAAAATCTTTACTTTTTTCCTATCCCTTATCCCTTATCCTTACACCTTCTTGAGTTTCACCAGAAAATGTGTATGTGTGGGAGTCTATTTCTTATGTCTGTGACACCTTGGCTGCCTATTCTGTCCAGAACACTTTGATAGTACCAAGTAGACACAGAACTGACACATGGGAAGGGGATGTCCAGGTCCTGATATCACTTTCCCAAAGTTTGGGGTGGGTTGTTTCACCCCTTCCACAAGGTCATCATCTTGACCACATTATTTAAAAAACAAAACAGTTTTTGTGATTTAAACTAGTTCTGAATGGTTACTACTTTATTAGAGTACTGAATAGAGATAGTCTTTGGAAGGGACAATAATAATTGTACCCACTTGTTGAGTCTTCTGTGGCTTAGAAAGGTTTTTTTTTTGTTACAAATAATTAGTATATGTTTATTTTTTATTATATATGTTGTGTCCAATGTACAGGAGATCATTTGTCATTGGGTTGATTTGGGGGGAATAAATGGGTGCAGAGGCAGCTCTTGGATTTAATCAGTTATAAGAATTTTATCCATTATAAGAAACTCCATAGTTCTTTAGTATTTCAGGTCAGCAATCAATTGATGAGGGAGATATTAAATGGTAGTGAATATGGGGGGGGGAGCACATTGGATAGAGCTTTAAAAGTTATAGTAATAGAAAGATATCTTCCACCTTTCAGAATTACCCCCTTTGAGTCCTGGGTTGGAGAACTAAGTAGCCTTATTGGGGCGGGGGGAGTCTGATCTATTATTCCAAGTGTGAGTTTGGAGAGTAAGCTCAAAAAATATGTACTACTCTTGTAAGGCAAAGGCTCTAAGTATTATAATGCCCATTTTACAGACAAAGAAACTGAAGTTCAGAGAAGATAGGTGTCTTACTAAGAGTCTCATGCTTATAAGTGTTGGAGGTGGAATCTGTCAAGTCCAATATTCTTCTATAGTACCACCTGGCCCTCTAGTTTCTTCTCTAACATAGCTGATATCTTAATGTAACAAACAAATAAATTTAAATAAATAAATAAAGCTGAGCTCTATGTTATTATATAATAGCTTATTTTTAAATTCTATTTTTATTTACCATTATTACCAATGTGTGTGTATGTATATCCTAATGGATTATAAACTTCATGAGAGCATGGCACATAGTTACTTAATTTTGTGTTTAATATATTGTCTAGTACTTAATAAATGACTCTTGGGAGGATGAATGAAGAGCTGGTGCCTTCAAAAATATGGAATTGAATTAAATTGAGTTAAACTGATGAATACTCAAAATCAAATATGGGGCCAGCACTGCCACTCTTTTGTTCCTGGACTGAGAAACTTATCTGGAAGAAAAAAAAGAAGCTTTCTTTTCCTAGGACATATCTGTTTCTGATATTTTAAAATTAGTAATAATGAATATAAATATTGCCAGAATATGTATGTTTGACTGGCTCAGAAATCAGACCAATCTGGAGCCAGCTTTTTTAGTGATATTAAAGACAGTAAGGGACAGCTAGGTGGTGTAGTTGATAGAGCATAGGACCTGGAATCAGGAAGATCTGAGTTCAAATTCAATCTTAGATACTTCCTAGCTGTTTGACTCTGTTTGCCTCAGTTTCTCCTCCGTAAAGTGAGCTGGAGAAGGAAATGGCAAACTACTCCAGTATCTGTGCCAAGAAAACCCTGAAAGGAGTCATACAAATCCAATACCACCAAAACAACTACACAGCGACCACAACAAAAACAATGAAGCAATATTTATTTGGCTTGGGAAATAAATACAAAAGCCTTGTCTGCTGAAACTTTCAGAGTAATGCTGAATAAATATATTTGGGGTGACTTCTATTTATTACACCAAGTTGATAAACCCATTTAAGGAGTGCTTGAGGATGACTAAAGCTGACCTCACATCAAAGAACGCTGTTGCTCCTGTGTGCGCTGACCTGAATTGGAATTGTTCACTAGGTTCTTTAATTAAACCACAGATGTGCTAGAGAGCAAGAGAGACATTTTTAATGGCAATGGGTTTATTCTCCCAAATGTGTTCAGTTATTCCAAACATGTAATCTCAGCCCCTGCTTTCACTAAGTTGGCTTCCTATGCTTTCCCACCTTACAAACCCTTAAAATTTGACGATCTGCTTTCACACCGCCTTAGCAGTTTTGGTTTCTGTGTCATAGCTTATCAGCCTGCATTACTATTAAATAATGGAAGATGAGGGAGTGGGATAGTTTTTAAATAGCTCTCAGCCACAGAGAGATGTTTCTCATATTCAGGAGAGGAAGTGTAGCGTGGTAGATTGATTACTGGACTTGTAGGTACGAAGAAGAGATAGCTTTGAATCCCAACTAGGAATCCCAGTGACGAGACCTTGGGCAAGGAATTTCACCATTATGGGCCTTTGGTTCCTCAACTGTAAAATGGGGTAACGGTAGTGTACGCCTTATGAGGTCATTGCTCAAATGGAATGAAATCGTGTGTCTAAAATACTTTACAAACAGCAAAGAGCTAGATAAATGTGAATGTTTTAGGCTATTAGCACCAAGATACACCTTTTCCTTCAAACTCTAGCTGGGTCATATCAGAAAATATTAGATATTTTCACCAACACCCACATGCAAACTCATGAAAGATAAAAATGTTACTATGGTCTTCACCCCCCCCCCCCCGCCCACCTTATGATGGTAATCATAACCAGAATTAGGATTTGTGTAGCCCTTTGAGGATTGCAAAGTACTTTATCTACGTATATGATCTCACGTGATTCAACAAACCCGTGAAGTGGATGCTATTATTATCTGATTTTTGTGGTTCAGTCATTTTTAAGTCAGGGAAAGAAAGAAAGAAAGATAGTGGATAGAGTATAGGACTTTTGAGCCAGGAGGATCTGGGTTCAAATCCCCACCCCCCACCCCCAGATACATACTAGCTGAGTGATCCTAGGTAAATCATAGAACTTCTCAGGGAAGTCTTTATCCATTAAATGGGAATAATAATAGTATCTATTTTGCATGGTTATTGTGAAGATCAAATGAGTTAACATGTAAAGGTCTTTGCAAACCTTAAAATGCTATATAAATTCTATTATTATTATTGCATACTGGTATTTGAAAGAGTAGTTTTTATTGGAGGAAGAAAAGATCTGAAGTTAATTTTTATTCAATTTTTGAAAGTATCTTACTCCCCCCAATTATATGTAAAAACAATTTTTAACATTTAAAAAAACATTGGGGTTCCAAATTCTCTCTCTCCTTCTCTTCCCCCTCCCCGAGACAGTAAGCAATCTGATAGAGCTTTTACATGTGCCATCATATAAAATATTTTTCCATGTTTATCATTTTGTGGGAGAAAATTTGAACAAACAAAACAAAATAAAGCACCCCCCAATGAAGAAAGAAAGTGAAATGTGGTATGTTTCAGTCTGCATTCAGTCTCCATCAGTTCTTTCTCAAGAGGTGAACGGTGCTTTTCATCATGAGCCCTTGGGGATTGTCTTGGATCATTGTATTGCTAGCCATTATTATTAATCTTTTAGTGTTCCTTTTGAAACTTATTTTTAATTTTAATAACAAATTTCCACATAAGTTTTCTGAAGTTTTATAAAAGATCCAAACTGCCTCCCTCCCTTCTTCTTTCCCCCCTCCTGGAGCTGACAAGCAATTCAATCTGGGTTATGGATGTATCACACAATACATGTTTCCATATTATTCATTTTTGTAAGTGAGTAATATTAAAAAAAAAACCCAAAATATCCCCAAATAAACAAGGGATAACTCATATGCTTTCATCTGCATTCCTATTCCAACAGTTCTCTCACTGGAGGTGGAGAGCATTCTTTGTCCTAAGTCCCTCCAGAATTGATCTGGATCATTGTATTGCCATTAGTAACGGAGTCTATCACATTTGATCATTCCTCAATGTTGCTACTACTCTGTACAATGTTTTCTGGCCATTTTAATTGAAATTGGGACCTATTTCAAAGCTGGTCATGTTTCAGAGGGTAGTGGATCTTACTAGAAGTCTTCATGTCAAAGATGGACAACCTCTTGGTGGATATGTTATAGAAGAAATTTGGGTACAGGAAGGACCAGAGGGCCTCTGACGTTTCCTTCAAATTCTACAACTTTGTGATCTTTGGATTCCATATACTTAGCATGGACAATCAATCAATAGCATTAGTAAGCACTTACTAATACAGTTACTGTGTTTGATGCTGGATATACAAGGACAAAAGTGCAATAGTAATTTTTTACATTTTATTTTTAAAAATTTTATTTATTTTTTTGTTATATTACAATTTTCAGGCATCTCCCTCCCTCTCTTCTTCCTTCCCCATGTTAGGAAGGCATCATTTGACTAGACACACACACACAGATATAGATATGTGGTTATGGCTTGCATGTTTCTATTGATCTATTC
Organism: Gracilinanus agilis; assembly: GCF_016433145.1. Lineage (NCBI taxonomy): Eukaryota > Metazoa > Chordata > Mammalia > Didelphimorphia > Didelphidae > Gracilinanus > Gracilinanus agilis. Next base: position 57,531,584 of record NC_058135.1, read on the forward strand.
TTTCTCTGGAGGTAGACATACATAAGTCATTCTTCAAACAATATCTCTGTTGCTGTATGTAATGTTCTCTTAGTTCTGACTCCTTCATTTCATAATAATTTTGTAAAGGATTTTCTGTGTTTTCAAAAAATTAATCTGATCATTATTTATTTAAATATTTTTTAAAAAAAAAACCCTTATTTTCCAACTTAGAACCAATACTGGGTATTGGTTCCAAGGCAGAAGAGTGGTAAGGGCTAGGCAATGGGGGTAAGTGACTTGCTCAGGGTCAAACAGCTAGAAAATGCTACTTATTATTTCTTACAGTGCAGTAGTATTCCATCATGATCATATGCCTGAACTTGTTTAGCCATTCTTGAACTAATGGGCATCCCTTCAATTTCCGGGTTTTTGCCATCACAAAAAAAAACCTGCTATAAATATTTTAGAATATATAGATCCTTGGGGACAGCTAGGTGTCTCACTGGATTGAGAGCCAGGCCCAGAGATGGGAGGTCCTAGGTTCAAATCTGGCCTCACACTTCCTAGCTATGGGACCCTGGGTAAGTCACTTATCCCCCATTGCTTAGCCCTTGCTGCTCTTCTGCCTTGGAACTAATACACAGTATTGATTCCAAGCCAGAAGGTAAGGGTTCTAAAAAGAAAAAAAAATAATATGTAGATTCTTTCCCTTTTTCCTGATCACCTTGGGAAGTAGACCCAATAGTGATATTTCTGGGTCAAAAAGGTTTAATAACTTTTTGGACTTTGAAATTGTCTTTACTCTCAGCTAGCTGGTATTCTATCAAGGAAGACAATGGACACATCCAAACAAATAGATACTTTAGAAATGAATAGGAGGTAATTTTGAAGGTAGGTCTAGAGAGATCCTAGAAGCTGGAGGAATCTGCTTTTTTGCAGGGTTTTCTGTAGAAGGTAGCCCTCGTTGAAGGAGGTTAAGAGGCAATGGTAAGCCTGCTGAAATGATGAAATGATTTGTGTGAAGGACAGTGAGATGGACAGTTTGGCTGGATCATAGGGTGAAGGAAATTAATGTGTAATAAGCCAAGAAAGGTAGCTAGAGGGGACCTTGGGGTCATCCAGGGACTTTCCTCATTTTCTTGATGGAGAAAATGAGTCCCAGAGAGTATAAATGCTGAAATGAAAGAGATGTTTGTGTTGGCATTGGGGAACCAGAGAGCTTCTTGAGCAGGGGAGTCACAATGGCCAGACCTCTACTTTGGTTTTATTGATTGAAATCATTCCATGAAAAGAAAAGGGATAAAGATGGTATGGACATAGAGGAAAATGTCTAGCTCTGAGGAGGAGACTTACCTTTCAAAAAAAGAAGGAACCACATTAACAACATTTTGCTGTAGCCTCTTGGCCAGAGAAATTTCTTTTATGAAGTTAGTGAGTCAGGTGGGATTGGGGAGAAAAGGAGGGTGTTCTATTTATGTTTGTGCCATTGGCAAAATCCCATTAGCGGTAATTCCATCTCTAAGTGGAAAGCATTATATTATTTTATTGTGCAGCCCAGAGCCGGGGCCCATCAGCCCAGCCTGGGCTTCTCACAAAGAGAGCAGCAGGAGGCTCCGGATTTTTGTTCCTCAGCATGTCTGGCTACCGCTAATCCCACCTCTAAGTGGGGAGCATTATATGACTTCACTGTGCTGGCGGGAGCACCCGGCAGTGACGCTTTGGCTGTAGATTGACAGCAGCAGCCGAGGCCCAGGGACAGATTCTTTGCAAGGCAAAAGGCTGAATGACTTTCTTTAGGCTCACACTAGCCTGGAGGGCTCTGGAGGATGCTGATTGGAGAAGAGCAGCCATGGGTTATGGAAATCCCTGAGAAGAGGTGTTCTGGAGGCCATCTGAGCACCAACACCTTCATCCTTCTCACCAAGAATAGCCTTCTGCTGCTTCTTAGCCTTCAGAGGAGATGTTAACCTCTTTCTGAGGCTTATTCTGGTCCAGAGATAACCTGGGCAACCAGTTACATCTGAGTTGTTTGTTTTTTAAACAGTATTTCCCATTTCCCTGCCATTCATCTCCTCATTCCTCCTTTAGTAAAAAGCAAGGAAATAAGAGTGGGAAAAAAGAAAGAAAATGCTAGAATACCTACAACTATCAGAAAATAGATGGGACGTACTCCAGATGGGATAGAAAAGGAAGTGAATATCATCTGATGAGGGGAGAGAAGGAGAGAGAAGGGGAATAGAGGGAAAAAGTAAGAGAGGAGAGAAAGAAGACAGAGTGGGAGAGAGGAGAAGAAAGGAGAAAGGGAGAGGGAGGAAAAGAAAGAGGAAAGAAAGAAAAAGAGAGAGGGAAAGAAAGGAAGGAGAAAGAGGAGTGAGGGAGAGGAGACCAAATTTGAACTAGTTTTAGAATAAAAACCAGATTTTCCTACAAATTTCAAGATTCTGATGGATTAGTAAAAATAACAGGGAAAGAGAATGTGAATGGACATAGTTTACTAGAAATGGCTTAGTTATCTTCTTGCTTTCTTGTTTTGTGCTTTGTTAAAGACAGGGTCTTCCCTCTCTTGCCCAAGCTGGAAGTAGAAGGGCTACTCACTTCTCAATTCCATCACTAATCTGCACGGCAGCTTTGATCTTCTCCAAGGTGTGCCAGTCCCAATTTCCCCAGGAACATGAGCCATCATGCCCGGCCTTCCTGCCTTTTGAAAAGTGTTTGCTGGCACTGATGGTGATAGAAGTGGGGCATAGGAAAGGCAAGGAGGCCAGGCCAAAGACAAACTTTGCCCCTTTGCTACTTCTCAAATGGAGAAGATGACCTCGGAGTGGCAGGTCCTCTTCTGTGACCAGACTGTCACTTGCTCAGTGGTATTGGAAGAGTTAATTTTTCTTAGTCTTTTTTTGCTGCCAAATGGGAACTCAGGGTGTGCCTCACAGATTTATTGAAAAGGATACTATTGGATTTGAGGTTGTGGAATTATTTTGACTGATAAAAATCCTGGTTAAATGCATGAAATCTAGTCTGGTTGGTCATAAGGGGTTGTAGGTCCCTGTATACCCTGGGTGTGAGGAATTGGGGTTCCAACCACCTAAAGATCCCAAGATCCCGTAGGGGCAGTGGGGTGGTCGGTAGAGTATGGGATATAGATTGGCAGCTGCAAGAAATAGGAAGTAAGGGGAGGAGAGGGATGGAGGATGTCCCATCTATGTTCACATCACTGACAAAAATTTCTTTAGTGGCATTTTTATCTCTAAGTGGAAAGGACTCTTCTATTTGCAGAGAGACTGAGGTGGAAGCTATCCAAATCTTTTTGAAATTCTGGCTTTGTAAGTCCTGGATTGTGTCAACTGGAGCTTTTTCATCCCAAATCTGGGATGTTTTTTTATTTTTGTATACACACATGTATATATATATATATATGTATGTATGCACATACGTATAGACACACACATGAATCTCTACATGTGAAAGAGTATGGGAAAATGCATATACATCAGCCTGCGTGCTATACACATGTATATATAGATGCATATACAAAGATAATTTAATATACCTAAATACCAACTACATATGTAATATATGGCTAGCATTTTTATATGCTGTTTTAAGGTTGGCAAAGCACTTTGCACATACAGTCTCATTTGATTCTTATAACAACCTAGGGAAATAGGTGATATCATTACTCCCATTTTACATGTGAGGAAACTGAGGTTCATGGAAGTTAAGTGATTTGCCCAGAGTCACATAGCTATTAAACGTAAGAAGCAGGACTCAAATTTATGACTTCCTGATTCCAAGTCTAGAGCTCTATGCACTGTGCCACCTAACTGCCCTACTCCCTTGTCCTTAAGTCCATTTCATTATTAGGCCTTTAAAAAGTTTTCTTTAAACTCTTACCTTCTGTCTTGGAATCAACACTCAGTATTGATTCCAGGACAGAAGAATAGGAAGGGCTTGGCAAAAGAGGTTGTGACTTGCCCAAGGTCACACAGTTAGAAAGTGTTTGAGGCCACATTTGAACCCAAGTCTTTAGTCCTGATTCTCAGTCCACAGAGCTGCCTAGCTACCTCCTTTAGGCCTTTTTTTAACAGCTACCCTAAAGGATTCTTCAAGCAGTATAAGAAAACTGCCCAGAGAGAACACAGCTCTGAGTAGCTAGCTACTAGTCCTCCAGGCAGCCGGCTCACTGTGCTAATGCCAGGGCTCCGGAGTAGCATGTAGAGGTGGTATTGGAGGTGCCTTCATGCATGAAGTGTTTCTGCTTCAGGACATGTTTGCCACTGTGTGAAAAATCTGACTGGGCTTGCAAAATGTGGCTTGCCAGTGCCACAATCTTTGTCTACCCAAGCAGCAAAGTGGGTAATTGAAGCAATTACTCAGGGATTTCCAACAAAAGCTTGTTGTTGGACAAACAAAATCGGAATCAGTTGTCCCTCGTTTTGACTGCAATAGATTATGCTTGAGGTCATAGTCTTTGGCTGAAACTGCAAAATGTCATGATCTCTGATGAGTTGAAATGAAAGATGCCCCAAATGGTGATGGAGAGATAATATGGTGGACATCAATAGGCTATAGCCTATTATCAGTGATAGGAGGAGCATAGAACTGTCCCTAGATCAGAAGTCACCTAGTCTAACTCACCTAGCCTCCCAGAGCCTCATTTTCCTCATCAGTAAAAGAGGAAGTTGACCTGGATAGCCTCTAGGGTCCCTTTTAGCTCTAAATCTGTGATCTCATCGCTCCATTACTCTCTCATTGTACATGTGATAAAAGTGAGAGCAAGAGAGGTTGTGGCTTGACAAATGTCACATAGGTATTCAGTGACCAAGTGAGGAATCAACTTTAGCCACCTTTGTCATTCTTTACGCTGTTCCCTAAAAAGTGAATTGGAACAGAAAGGGAGCACCATTTATTGTCATTGTAGTTCAGTTGCTTTCAGTTGTGTCCAACTTGTGATCCCATCTGGAGTTTTCTTGCTATTTTCTTCTCCTGCTCATTTGACAGATAAAGGAACTGAAGCCAAAATTAAGTGGCTTTCCCAGTGTCACACAGCTAGTAAGTATCCGAGACTGGATTTGAACTCAGGTCATTTTGACTCCAGCTCCAGGGCTCCATCCATATTGCCACCAAAGAGCTTGAACCATTTATTAAGCCCTCTCTAAGAACCAGGCACTCGTCTAAATAGTGAAGATGCAAATATAAAAATAGAGATAGTCCCTGCTTCCAAAGAGCTTACATTCTGGGAGAGGAAGATAGCATATATAGAGAATGAAAACTATGGGAAGGGAATATTAGTCTGAAAAGTCCCAGGGATGGCAAGTTGATGAAATATTATAGGAAATAGTGTGCTAGTAAATCTTCTAATTATCAACTCTCTGGGGCGATAAGACACATGATACATTTTAAAATTTTATCTGCATTATTAACATTTTCTTTACTTTTCAAAATCTAGGAAATGAACAAAACAATAATGAAGCCTTGATTTGTAGTGCTTGCCGATTTTCAAAGGTATAAATGCTCATGCTGAAAATTTAACAATCAGCTCCTGTAAGCTGGGATGACTCCAATACACCCTTGGGCACAGGACAATCAACCGATATTGCCTTTCTAGAGTAAAGGCATTTCTGATTTGATTAGTAGAGCAGGAGGCAGAAAGATTGGAGGGAAGGTAGGGAGGTGAGGTGCAGAAGGAAAGATGCCCTGGGTGGGTAGTTAGATGGGGGGAAGTGGTGAAGCATGATCAGATACCTGACCCCAACTAGGGAAAGAATGGGACAAGTGGGCTGGTTTGTGCTCAGTCAAATGGCCAGGAACCTGGAGTGAGGACTCCAGAGCTATGGATTAACCTCTCCAAGGACAAGGGACGTGGATTCTGGAGGTGCACGATACAGGAGGATGGGTCCAATGTGAGGGTGCTGATTCAGGAGAGGAGAAACAGGGCAGTGATGGCAGATAGATGGTAAGGTGGCCTGGGGAAGGAAATGGTGTCCTCCAGGGTTGGAGAGTGGAGAACTTCTCCCATTTATGGAGGGTGCCCAGACAAACTCTCTCTTCATTTCCCACATAGTCGCATGCTTCTGGACTTCATCGCATCCTTTCCCCTCCTCTCTGGGGTACCTCATTCCTACATTGCGTATCAGCTTCCTTTTGGGTAATGTCTTCCCCAATTACTCACTGAGGGCTGGGACTGTCTTTTGCCTTTCTTTGTATGTCCAAAATTTAGTATAGTACCTGACACAGAGTGGGCATTTAATAAGTGTTCAGTGACTGACTGACTGACTGACGCAGGCTTACAAAAGAAGGTAAGGAGGTCATGCCTGTAGCCGGAGTGAGGAATAGTAGACCTGATCTCTGTTCAGGTATTCCAAGAATGCTAAGAGACCCAGAGGACCAATCAGTTGGGTGGGTCATCTCTGGAGGATTTATGGAGCAACACGGACAAGAATTGCCCAGATGAGTTGCTGCTGGCTTGGGAGACACAAACTTGGAGAGAATACCCACACTGATGAGCTCATGGATCCTTTGAAGTAATCTTCCAGCTTGTCAGTGCAAGATGGATTCGCCGAGTTTGCAATTCTATACTTGGTGTGGGTACAAGCCAATAGAGAGGGTACGTTATGAAGAGGAAAGACATGGTTGCTGTAGCCAAACCTCAGTCCAATCACAGATGTCCTCCTGTCCTGTGAGTTCACCCCCCCCCCCCCCGCAAAATACCAAGTACAGGACATTTGGAGTGACGGTGAAGCCACCTCAAACGGCAGAGTTATTACAAAAATTCAATAATACTAGAGGTCTCTAAGATATAACGTAAATCCGAGCTAGAAAGGTAAAAGTCTTATTTAGCTATTTTTTTTTAGGTAAATAAGTTAATTTAAATGTAACTTTGTGAAGTCTCTTGGAACACACTTAATTTTAAGACAGAATAATCAGTTTAAAATGAATGTAGTTTATTAACAATTAAAAGTGATAACGCAAGCGAGAAAGGTTGGAGGTGAAATGTTGGGTTTCCTTTGATAGGTAGAGTAATTACAAAGTGTGCTTTTGAAGTTCAAGAAGACAGCCTTAGGACACAACATTTTTAAAGTAAAAATTGGCTTGCACTCTGTTCAAGTGATTTATTTTGCACTAAGAAATGGGTGTGAGACATGATGTGATTTAAAATTTCATCCCTTGATGGAACTGCTTGAGGGTGACATGATTTTTTCTCTCTTCTCCTTCCCCCCCCCCCCGTGTGTGTGTGTGTGTGTGTGTGTGTGTGTGTGTGTGTGTGTGTGTGTAGCCTATGAAGTTTCCTATCTAAAAAGTGAATCTTTTGAAATTCTTGAGGAACTTAAGAAAACCTTTTCATTTGGTGCATAAACAAAAAGGTCCATGTATCTTGCTTTCTCCCTGACACTCTGGAGGCCCACAATGTTAAGAAAGCTCTTTTCTCAAGAAAAAGTCTTGAAAAAAGAGAAAGAAAAAAGAAAAGAGAAAACAAGGGTCTAGAGTGTTTACCAGGGTATTTTCCATCTAAACACTATTGTTTATGCTGCTGCTTATACTATAGTTCTCCTTAGAACACTTTCTTCTTCTTTCACAAAAGGATTTTCTTTTACTCTTGGTAGGATGAGATCAGGAGACAGAGATATCTCTAAGAACAAGTTTCAAGGAACTTAAACTAGTTAAATGGATCACCTAACAAAAGCTAGCCTTTATTTAGTACTTTATATGTTTTCAAAGTACTTTTACTCATATTATCTCATTTGATGCTTGCAAGAGCCCTATAGGATATTACTTTTATACTTATTTTACAGAGGAATGAATTTAGAGACCTTTATGACCCTAGGCAAATCTCTTAAACCTGCTTACCTCAGTTTCTTCATTTGCAAAATGACCTGGAGATAGAAATGGCAAACTTATCCAGTATCTTTGCCAAGGGAACTCCAAATTGGGTCATGAAAAGTCTGACATAGCTGGAATGAATGAACACCACCACCAACAGACCTTTGGGAGAACAAGTGACTTTCCCAGGGTGAGGAAGCTAGGAAGTACTTGAGGTAAGATTTAAATTCTGATCTTGATGGTTCTAGGTCTTACACTCTAAGCATTATGCCTCCTAGCTGCCTCCCAAGTTGGAATGTTAGATGGCTGGAGAAGGGATGAAGGTGTTGAGCTATGATTCATGAACTTCACCTAAAAGCAAAGCTATCTCTTGTGATGGTGATTGCTTTTTTTCTTTCCACTAAACACTTGTAATCAGTATTTATAATTAAAGAATTCAGAAGGCGGCCCTTGGCCTGTGAAAAGTGCATTGATCCCTTTTGTCAGTTTTATCCAATCCCACTAAGCATACCACGAAATGGCATTGGTGGACCGTGAATATACTGAGAATTCTTTGACCCAGAATCACATGAAACTTTCCCAGACAAAAGAGGATAGAAAGGAGTAGCTTTGTACATGAAATTTCTCCGAAGTTATTAGGATCATGGGCCCCTTAGAGGTCATTTCCTCAAAATCTCCTTATGTGTCAGATATGGAAACTGAGGTCCAGAGAGGTTGTCACTTGCCCAAGGTTTGGGGGTGAGGAGGAAATGGTAGGGGTGATGGTGGTGAGGAGGTTCAAATTCAGGTCTGGTGGTAGAACGCTCAGACATCCAAATTCTTCATGCTTTATGAGGCCCCTAGGTCTCTGTCTTACTTTTTGTTAGGCCTCCCACCAAGATTCCATTTAAGAATTGGCCACATCTGGGGGAGCTAGGTGGCTCAGTGGATAGAGGTCCAGGCATGGAGATGGGATGTCCTGGGTTCAAATTTTGGCCTCACATATTGTCTAACCCAGGGCAGGTCACTGGATCCTATTGCCCAGCCCTTACTGTCTTGGAACTGAGCTTCAGAATTGATTCTAAGAAAAGAATTGGCCAAATAGGCCAGGGCTATTATATTGGCTGGGTAAACCTCAAGGAGAAATATAAACAAGGTATGTTAAGACCCTTTCTATTTTATGGTGAGGACCTCTTCTCACGATCCCAGCACCTCAGGTAGGAGCAGGGCTCATCCTTGTCCTCTCCTTTAGTTAGCAGCTACTATTAAGTCCTCTAGTCCCAAGGATGTTCTATCTCACTGGAAGACAATTGGGCCCCTCTTGCTCATCATAGGAACTCACTTTAGTCTCTCTAGTTCCTCCTTCTGAATTCTTGCCCTCTGGATCTGCCTTCATAGATCTCTGGTGTATACCTCTGCTTCCTACCTGGGCTGATTCCTTTAGAAGATGGCCTTTCACCTGTTTAATGAATATCTCTTACTTCCCGCCTCCTCTCCTTTTTCTGGAACTTGATTTCATGGTACCTGTAAAACTGGACTTGCCCAAATTACAGGGTCTTCACGCCAGCTCTGATCTATTGCTGCTTAACTGTTGTGCTTCCCTAGAATTACCATGAAGCATTCTCAGCAGCTTTTGAGGGTTCTAGGTCTTAATGCTCAGCCATTCAACTAGTTGTATGACTGTGGAATTGTAGTCAGGTTGTTTTCTTCATCCTTCTGAGCCTCTGATTCCTCATTTGCAAAATGAGAGGGTTAAGGATGATCCTAAATGTTCCTTTCAATCCCAGAATTCACTGATAATGATTCTATGTCCCAGTGTCCCTAGTCTAGTAATTTAACCTTTCAATGGGCCAAGCGACTCTCCAAGACCGTAAATTCATTGGCCATTTGTGATAATAGAGGGCATTCCCCCTCCCCCTGGGGAATTCACTGTACCAAAAAAAATCAAAGATCTGTTCCAAAGTTAAAAATAAAAATGCATATGCATAAAGCTTGAAGTTCATAGTTAATGCTAGTGCTCACAAAATTTAGATATTTTTGTAGCTAGCTAAGACAATGGATAAATATTTTTAGGTGGGATATTAGATAGAATGTTGGACTTGGGAGTCCAAAATACCCTGAATTAAAATCTTGCTTCAATTATTAGCTATGTGACCATAGGCAATTCTCTCTCTCTCTCTCTCTCTCTCTCTCTCTCTCTCTCTCTCTCTCTCTCTCTCTCTCAGGTTCCATATCTGTAGAATGGGGATAATAGTGTGCTCTACCTCATAGGGTTCTAAGGATCAAATGAAATAGATTATTTTAAGTGCTTTGCAAATCTTAAAGCACTATCTAAATGCTAGCTAGCTAGATAGCCAGGAGGAGTAGTAGTAGTAGTAGTAGTAGTAGTAGTAGTAGTAGTAGTAGTAGTAGTAGTAGTAGTAGTAGTAGTAGTAGTAGTAGTAGTAGTAGTATCTGATGTCTTCCTCTACCTAGCTATGTCCCTAGTTCAGAAAGACTGCTATCACCATTAACCTCATAGCGGATTTTAAGGTGTTCTTGAGTAAGTATTAGACTGGCCTTCTCCTCAAGTGTTTCCTGCTGCCCCACCGCTGGAGGGGATCAAGGATAAGACCTACCCACACATGGATTAAATAGCTCCTTAATCTTTGCTCCCGCATGTTGGAAATGTGGTTGACAAACAAGAGATCGATAGTAGAAAATTGTTCTCCTCCTCCTCCTCCTATCAGTGGGAGTGCACAGGTTGGACATAATTGGTCTCTTTCTTTCTTTATCAGAAAGGGAACACCATTCTATTTCCATAATGCCCCCCAATCTATGCTCTTCATCTTAAACACAAAATAAGTGCCTTAAGATACCATTAAACTGTGAAAAGCAATTAAATGGGAAGTGAAGGCTTCCATTGCAGATATTAATTCACCTAGTTTTGCCAAAGCATCGAACTGCATCAATAAGAAATAACTCAGTACCTCCATCCAATAGCTATCACATAGGATGCATTACAGGCACGGCCCAACTGCCCTCCTTCCTTCTTATGCCAAGGATCACAGAATGTCCTTCAGGGAGAGAATGGAGAAAGGGATGATCTCTTTCTCCACCACTGTCCCCCTGAGCAGGCAGTCACAGGCACTGAGGAAGCCACTTATTCCTATCCTGAGGATGGGAAATGTTCTTGCCATTAATGACAATATACTTCCATTGAAACATCTGGCAAGCTCCAAAGGAATCCATGGATAAATTGTAGGGAGTCCTTGAATGGGGAAAAAGTACATATTTATTTGCATTAATCTCTAACTTTTTTTTAATGAAATTTAACTTTTTTTCTATTATGATTTTTAAAAAACCATTGTTCTAAGAAAGGGTTCATAGGCTACCCCAGGCTGTCAAAGAGTTCCATCATTAATGGTGTACTGGTAAATACTTAATGACTAGCTCTTTGTTGGGGGTGGGGTGGGGAGATGTATGCATGTATGACACATTTAAGTTTGGTCTGTATTATTATTAAAATTTTTTTTCTTTTAAACCCTTACCTTCCATCTTGGAGTCAATACTGTGTATTGGCTCCAAGGCAGAAGAGTGGTAAGGGCTAGGCAATGGGGGTTAAATGACTTGCCCAGGGTCACACAGCTGGGAAGTGTCTGAGGCCAGATTTGAACCTAGGACCTCCCGTCTCTAGGCCTAGCTCTTGATCCACTGAGCTACCAGCTGCCCCTTTGATCTTTATTATTAGTAGGATTTCTGAAAATCACTTTTTTTGTAGTCTATCAACAAAATAGTCAATCATTTGGATTGCTGATTTCTGAGGTGCAACACCTTTTAACAATCAGCTCTCCTGAGGGATAGGAGCTAATTCCAGTACACCCTTCTGCCTCTGGGTTTTTCTTAACAAAAAAAGTTAAGAACTCTTGTTCTGTTGCTTCAAGAGAATTTCAGAAAAGTTGAAACAGGGTCTACAGAGTTGCCAAAGTCTGTCAACTCTATTTCTACATCTTTCACATTTTACCCACCCCATCCCCATTCCAGTTGCAATGATTCTAGTTCACACTCTCATATGTTATCTTCTGATGACGCTAGATGTCATACAGGATAGAGTGTGGAGGTAGATAGACCTTAGATTAAATCCATCTTTGGACTCTTAGTGCTCCTATAACCCTGAGTGAGTCATTTAACCCTCTCGGGATAAGTTTCCTCTTTGTAAAATGGGAATAATAGTAGCACCTGCATCCCAGGGTTGTTGTGGAGGATGAAATGAGATAATATTTGTAAGGTGCTCTGCATACCTTAAAGTACTCTGTATATGCTAGCTATTGTTGTCATGGAGTGCTGTAACAGCCTCCTAACTGGTCTCCATGCCTCCATTCTATCCCCTCTCTAATTCCTTCTTCACATAAATTAGTATCTCCCCCACCCCAATCTTATTTTTTACATTATTTCTTTTACATTGCCTCTGTTCCCACATAAACTCTTCACTTCACCCACTCCATGAGCCATTCTTTGCAATGAACTATGAAGGAGGAGGGGAAAAGTCCACACAATCTAACCAAACAATAAATGTGTCAACTGCCTTAATCATATATACAACACTTCATAGGTTCATGGTGTGATGGAGGTTTGAGAACTCATTGCTATCTTGGGATATGTAGCCTACAAAACTGATCTGGGGACTATGGCAATCTTTGAATCAGAAGAGGACATGAGTAAGAGGCTGGAGTTCTTAAAGAAACACAAATAGTCCTGGGAGAGACAGACTGGGAGGAAATAGTGGAGACCTCAACAACTGAACAGCCCCTTGGCTGAAGGAGGAACAAATTGTTATAACAGGATGTAGCTGATTAAACTTCCAGTTAAAGGGATTGGGAGGAAAGAATTGTGATAACATCACTGGTCACTACATCTATTGGTGTTTTCAGAAATCAAATTTAAAACCGGAAAGGACCTTGGAGACCAGGTAGTTCAAATCTCTTATTTTACAGATGGGAAAATTGAGATCCAGGCAAGTTAAGTGGCTTATCCAAGATTGCACTCTATATTCTGCCACCTCTGTAGAGAAGGAGAGAGTAGCATTTTCTCAAATCTCCATGGCTAAGATGAGTAATCTTTCTAATGGATCTCTGACCACACGAGCATTCCACTTAAAAAATTTAAGTAAGAAATGATGGAAGGGGCAGTTTAAGAGAAACCTGGGAAGACATTTGAGGACTGACACAGACTGAAGTGAAAAGAACCAGGAGAACAATTCCTATGAGGATAAAAAAATTGTAATTACACAATCCTGAAAAACTAAACAGCTTTTGATGCAATCACCAAGGTAATGACCATGAACTCTTTCCATGGTCTCATGGTGAAACATGTCCACAGAAAGGAGATGGATGCAGTGCAGAATGAAACAGATAAATTTTGGGGGTGAGAACAATACAGGAATTTGTTTACCTATGCATATTTCTTCCTTCCTTCCTTCCTTCCTTCCTTCCTTCCTTCCTTCCTTCCTTCCTTCCATCCTTCGTCTCTTCCTTTTTGAATAGAGAGGCAGGGGGAAAATGGCTGGAGGGAGAGAAAACATATTTTCAGCAAGTGAAAATAAATAAAATTTAATAAAAAACAAATCAGACAATAGTACATACCTATTAATTGGAAAATCATAAAACTTTGATCCTGGCATTCAGGGTCCTCTACAATCTAATTTTAGTCTCATCTCTTATTCTTTTCATATACTCCCCATTCCAACCAAGTGGAGCTATACTTTGTTCTCTTCTTCTGCTCACTCCAATTTCTCTGCCTTGGCTCCTGTCATCTCCATGAATGGAATGGATCGTCCTCTCCCAAACTCCACATTTCAATCTAATGATCCATGAAGCTGACTTCTTCTCACTCCATCTCTCCCACCTCCTTAATCCCAAAGCAAAAAACAGTTTCTTCCCTTAAATTTGTCTTAGTATTTTGCCTGAATCTTTAATATGTACTTCCCCCCCTCCTCTCTTATGCCATAGTAACTTTACTTATGTGACTTTACCTAAACAGAAAGTCAGCTCCCTGAGGGCAGGGTCTGTTTCACTCCATTTGTATGCCTGGTATCCAAGCATATGATGTTTGCTCAATTAAACTTGATGAATTTTGCAGTGGCCATCACCATGGGTCCCATTAAACTGCGTATTTCCTGTATTACACTTTCTTGGGAATATGGGTGAAGGGGAATGATAAAAGTTGATTTAAGGCTAAATACTACAACTGGTAGACCCTATAGGAATGATTCTCATTTGAACTGTCAGATTCTAGCATGTATCTCAGCATGATATACTGGAAAGAAGTCTGGACTGGGAATCAGAAGACCTAGGTGTTACACTGCTAATTCTGTGAGTCCTGGCTTTCATATTTATTTAATAGTTATTACAACAACAATAACAGCATTGTATAGTGAAAAGAGCATTATATTTAAACCCGGGTTCAAATTCTAACTCTACTACTTACTATTTGTGTGTAATTCCATGGGTCTCAGCTTCCTCAAATATATATATATTCTTGGCCTTCATTTCTTCATCTGTAAAATGGGGATAATTGTACTACTTTGCTGCTTTTTGAAGTAAGTCGTTAGAAGATGACACTTCGAAAATCTTAAAAAAGTGACTTGTTATATCTGTGACTCTCACTTATAGCTTAATGTTAATACTGGAAAACCGCATCCAGGGGATGGGGCTCAAATATCTTTCTGTGCAGTTTTGCCTACAGGTCTTCCCTCGTGGTCAGTGTTTACTGGAGTCCTTGCCAGGTCACCTGAAGAGGTGACTTCAGAGCTGCCATGCTTGAATACAACACTTTGAACTCTAGTACCATGTGCTAACACCTTTCTGTCAAGCAGACATTCTGGTTTGGTTATTCCCTCCAGGGTAGATCTCCTCACCCAAAATTCCAACAGTGACTATGGGATGAGAGCCTGGGGATAAGAGCTGGTGTTGGATTTCTGGGCAATTTGCCCTAAATGCTCATATATCAAAGTGCACCTGGGAAAGAGAGATATATCCTCTGAATCATGGCTTCATTCTCAGCAGAAAAAAAAGGGGAGATGCCTCCGTGACTGAAGCAGTGGAAACAGGCTTAAAATACATTTTTGTAGAATCTTAGATCTAAGAAAAAAAATGTAACAATGACCTCACCAAGGCCATCGTGAATCTCGATGACGAGCTCATTTCTATAGGAATCCAGAGAAAAATGACTTACTCGTTCACCTTTTTCAGTAACTCTTGCTGTTAGGAAACTCCTCCTCTTCCCTGCCTGGGATACTCTCTTCTTTAGCTCAGGGTCATTTCCTTTTGTACACTTTCAGATGAAAAATAACTAGTCATAATGCCTTTTGAGAGAGCCAGACACTGGCTATTAGCACCTCACTCCCTTCCCTATTTAGCATATGTTTTGTATTTAATTTTAAGTGCACATGGGCAGATAGGTGGTAGAGTGGATAGAGCACAGACCCCGAAGTCAGGAAGACTCCTCCTTCTGAGTTCAAATCTAGCCTCAGATACTTACTAGCTGTGTGATCCTAGACAAGTCCCTCAATTCTGTTTGCCTCAGTTTTCTCATCTGTAAAATGAGCTGGAGAAGGAAATGGTGAATCACTCCAGTATCTTTGCCAAGAAAATCCCAGATGGGGTGATGAAGAGTCAGACTTGACTGAAAAACAACTAAACAACAACAGCATAGGTGTTCATCCTGTTCCCACTCTTTCACTGAAATATAGGCTCCTTAAATTAAGGCAGAGTTTCTTTATTTTTGTCATTAGATCTTCATTACCTAGCACCATGCTGGCTTAGTGCTTAGTCAGTACTTCATACATATTTATTGATTGAGCCAGAGTTGACTTCTTAGTCTTAATGTCCTTGAATAGACATCCATAGTGGTAGTTTCTTTTTAGTATGTCCCCCCCCACTATTAATATTGTTGGCAATTCTCAGCTGTTTATTTGTCCAGAAAGATAGAGCATAGGAATTTTTGATGTTGTTATTACAGATGACGCCCTGGGGAATAAATTGGAGAGAGTACTGAGGGGGCAAAAGTAACTTAAAAAGAGAAGTTTCCTAATTGTGCATTAAAGAGGCTGGCTGTGATCTTTTTTGAAAGTGGAGATAGAGAAAGGCATTGTAATAAATCATCATAGATATGACTTTACCCCTCAGTGTCTGCATTGCATTGCCTGCTTGAAGATAAGAGATATTTGGAAGAACTGTGGCTTCCCTAAGATCACTTTTGCCCTAGCTTGAAAAGGACTGATTGTTTACAGAGACTCATCTGCGAATACTACTTTCATCATCGTTATGTTGGAAATATAGGGATTTCTACTGGAAATAGAAGCTCTTTAGGAATTGAGAAGAGGAAGCTAGGTAGCTCATTGAAGAGAGCATTAAACCTAGAGTCAGGGAGACCTGAGTTTGAATTTAGCCTCAGATAGTCCCTAGTTGTGTGACCCTGGGCAAATCAAATCATTTAACCTCTACTTGCCTTAATCATCTAGAGAAGGAAATGGAAAACCATTCAATACCTTTGCCAAGAAAACCCCAAAATGGAGTCACAAAGAGTCAGACATAGCCAACTGACTGAATAACAACCGGAAATGATCAGTCCCTTAAATGTCAGGACTGGAAGAAGATTCCTGGTCTGATCCTCTCATTTTACAGTAGAGGAGACTGAGGTCAAATGATTTGACCAAAGTCACATAGAGACTACAGGTGAGGTAGAGATATCAAGGCAAATCTTCAAAGGGAAGAAGACTATCATTTATTTCTTCTATGTCATTTATCTGTGAGTTTCTGCCACTTACAGATTATTGGCATGACCTTGAGAGGCAGGGCAACAGTGAGCAGAGAGAAGGCTGGGCCAGGCTCCAGCGGGCGCCAACTGTTACCTGGACAAGGCGCTTTACCTCTTAAGTCTTATCTCTTTCCTCTGCAAAATGGGATAAAAAGACTTCTCTGACTCATAGGATTGCTGTAAGAAAGGAAGGAGACAGGTATTTATTAAGATGCTAGGCTCTGTGCCTTTAAGTACTTTACAAATATGATCTCATTTGATCCTCACAACAACTCTCAGAGGTAGGTTGTATAATTATGCTCATTTTACAGTTGAGGAAACTGAGGCTGATAGAGGTTATAAGTGCCTTGCCAGGGTGACACAGCCATCAAGTCCCTTACCCTCAGATCAGATCTACCATTAGGTCTTCCTTACTCCAGGCCCACTGCTCTATCCACTGGCTGCTGCCTAGGTTCCTCAATATTATGAGAAAAAATCAGGACAGATAGGCTCAGTGGATTGAGAGCCAGGCTCAGAGATAGAAGGTCCTGTTTCAAATATGAACTCAGACACTTCCTAGCTGTGTGACCCTGGGCAAGTCACCTAACCCCTTTGCTTCACCCTTATTGCACTTCTGCCTTGGAACCAATACACAATATTGATTCTAAGATGGACGATAAGGGTTTTTTAAAAAGCATTACATAACTATGAATCATTATTTTGGGAGTATATTATCATGAGCTATGATTATGAAGCAATAATTCAGAATTCTGCACGCAACTTGGAGATAGCCTCATTATTCAAAAATCACAATAATCTTGAGAAAGTAAGCAAAAGAAAGTTCAAACGAGAAAAATGCTTGGCTTCTATTATGAAACCAATCCAAGAATTTCTTTCATGTGATTTTGGATTACTAGAGGGAGAACAGTCACCAGGAATTTCTATGCTTAGGGAAAGGGTGGGGGCAGCATAGGTTGAGCTGGGGAAGGGAAGCTCATTTAGGGTACAATGTCTTCCGGAGAAAGCATGCCTCAAGACATGTGGTAGTTATATGGGGGAAGGTGACATATGGGTCATAGATGATCCAAGTCCCCTGCCTACAATTCCATTCCTCCCTGCCTCCCCCAGGGGGAAGAGCTTATTTAGGGTGTAGCCACCTGAGGGAAAGAAAGCTTTCTCTAAGTCAGTGCTGCCAATACCTTATGAATCTGGACACCTTGGGGCAAAGCTACTATTGCCTTCTCTTTGTTATGGCTCTGGCAAGAGTCAAGCTTAAGTTTTTAAAGCAAATTTTGAGTCCCTTATGAGAGAGAGAAAACAAATTAGTCTCAAAGCAGCAGAGGAGAATGATCAGAAATTTGTTAAATTGCAATCCTGTTTATTATTGTTGTCAATGCTAATTATATGTTTATTTTAAATCAGCTATTCTCCTTTGTCATTAAGGACCTATGAGTAACTAACTATAATGCATTTGTCCTTTGCATTCAAATCAGTCCAAATCCCAATGTTGGTCAATATTTTGGGGGTCTTGAAGTTGGCAATAAAGGGCTAGCCTCTTAAGAAAGCAATGATTATTGAAAAAACAGAACCTTGGCTTATAAATTAATTGTTCTTCCTTGCTAGGACTCACTCATCAATCCTAAGATTTGTACATTCCCAAGGATAAAGACAAGAAGCAATTTGATGTGATCCAGGTAAGCAGCCAGAGAGGACTTAGAGATATTAGAAAACATATGACCAAAGCAGGTTTATGGTGAAGCTGACATAAAAGGAAAGTACATATAATATTTTGAGGAAAAAACTGGTAAATTAAAAGGTTTCCCTACAGTCTGTTTTTCATGACAAGAAGAAATGCTCTTTGGTAAGCAAGTGCATTTGTACAAATCAGCCACCTTGCAAAAAATTGGAAAATGAGGGGTCGTCTCTAGACTGGGGAATGACTGACCAAATAATGGTATATGATGGTGATGGAATACTATTGTGCTATAAAGAATGAGGAAATGCTTGATTTGTACATTAAATGGAAAGACCTCCATGAACTGATGCAGAGTGAAATGAGCAGAACCAGGAGAACATTGTACAAAGAAACTGAATCATTGTGGAATGATCAAATGTAATCAACTGCTACTAATAGCAATGATCTGAGGGACTTATGAGAAAGAATGCTATCCACATTCAGAGAAAGAACTGGGAGAGTAGAAATGCAGAAGAAAAGCATATGATTGATCACTTGTTTGTATGGGTATATGATTTAGAGTTGTGGTTTTAAAAGGTTATTATTATAAAAATGAATAATATAGAAATGGGTATCAAGTGATAACACATGCATAACCCAGTGGAATGGTTTGTCAACTCTGGGTGGGGGAAGGGAAGACGGGAAGGAGAGAATGAATTATGTAACCAAGGAAAAATATTAAAAAGAACCCAACAGGGGCAGATGGGTAGCTCAGTGGATTGAGATCCAGGCCTGGAGGCGGGAAGTCCTAGGTTCAAATTTGGTCTCAGACATTTCCCAGCTGTGTGACCCTGTGCAAGTCACTTGACCCCCATTGCCCAGCCCTTACCACTCTTCTGCCTTGGAGCCAATACACAGTATTGACTCCAAGATGGAAGGTAAGGGTTTAAAAAAAAAAAAGAACCCAACAAATAAGTCACCTGGGTAATGGTCAAGCTGTATTTGATCAGTTGATTATAGAGAGATTTTACCTTCACCTGGGAATCAGCTGGCAGAAAATATCCATCATGAATTGTGTTGTTGATCTTCACAGAGTTAAAAGAATTTGTACCCTTCTCCATGTGCACCCTGAAATGGATTCTGTTTCATTAGGAGAAGAGGGAGAGAACTGAACAGATATCTCTAAGGCTTGGCTCTAATCTGTCAAGATGACTAAGGTTGTCTGGGTAGCAGAATGTTGGGTGTAGCCACATTATTGGTTATCAGAGTTAGAAAATTCCCGAAGTAAAGACATTGTTTAGCCCTTTATCATGTGATATGATATTCTGAGCACCAGAGAGAGTTGGATTTAAATTCTATTTTAGACACTTTCTAGTTTGGTGGCTCTGATTAAGTCATTTCACTTTTCCAGAGTCTCAGATTCCTCATCTTTAAAATGAGAGTTGGATTAAATGGTCTCTAATGTCCCTGTCCCTTCCAGCTCTAAATGTATGATCCTGTAATCTATGAAACTATGAAAGATCTAAGTACGATGGCTAAGGGATCAACCAGGCCATATTCATAGAGGAAATGATCTTCTTTTTAAAAGCAAATTCTCTCCCCCAAATGACAAATGGTCAAAGGATATGAATAGGCAATTTTCAGAAGAAGAAATCAAAACTATCAATAATCATATAAAAATGAAAATCTCTCTTGATTAGAGAAATGCATATTAAAACAATTCTAAGGTACCACTTCATACCTATCAGATTGACTAATATGACAAGAAAGGAAAATGATAAATGTTGGAGGGGATGTGGCATAACTGGGACACCAATGCATTATTGGTGGAGTTGTGAATCTGGAGGGTAATTTGGAATTATGTCCAAAGGGCTATAAAACAATGTAAATCCTTTGATCCAGTAATACCACTAAGATAAAGGTCTTCTGGAGGGATTAGAAATAAAGAGGAAAGGACCTACTTGTACAAAAATGTTAATAACTGTTCTTTTTGTGGTGGCAAAGAATTGGAAATTAAAGGGATGCCCATCAATTGGAGAATGGCTAAACAAATTATGGTACATATTGGGTAATGGAATAATATTGTGCTATAAGAAATGA
The DNA here is from genome assembly GCF_016433145.1 of Gracilinanus agilis. Lineage (NCBI taxonomy): Eukaryota > Metazoa > Chordata > Mammalia > Didelphimorphia > Didelphidae > Gracilinanus > Gracilinanus agilis. The sequence continues at coordinate 57,551,895 of NC_058135.1, forward strand.
TAAGCAAGATGATTTCAGAAAAAGCTGAAAAGATTTTTAGGAGCTGATGCAGAAAGAAATAAACAGAACCAGGAGAACATTGTACACAGTAACTTAAACATTATGGGATGATCATTATAGAATTAGCTATTATCAGCAGTACAATGATCTGGGACAAATCTGAGGGACTTACAACAAAGAATGTTATCTACCTTCAGAGAAAGAGCTGTTGGAGTCAGATGCAGATCAAAGCATACAATTTTTCAGTTGTTTATTTAGGTTTATGTTTGGGGATTTTGGTTTTATAAGATTATTCACTTACAAAAATGAACAATATCAAAATATGTTTTGCATGATAATACAGCTATAACTCAGAATTGCCTGCCAGCACCAGGAGGGAGAGGGAAGGGACAGAGGAAGATAAGTTCAATCATATAACTTAGAAAAACTTGTGTAGAAATTTGTTTGAACATATAATTAGTAATAAATGAATATGTATAAATAAAGAAAATTACTTTTCTTGAATGGTTTAAACATTAAAAAGGAGGTCTGAGAAGTCAGGCATTAAATGCTGTAAGAATTGATGTTGATAATAAGGAAAAATACTCTTACAAAAATATTCATAGCCGCACTCTTTGTGGTAGCAAAAAACGGGAAAATGAAGGGTTGTCTCTTGACTAGGAAATGGCTAAACAAATTGTGGTATCTGATGGTGATGGAATACTATCGTGCTGTGAGGATTGATGAGCAGGATGATTTCTACATGAACTGGGAGAACCTCAGATGCAGAGTGAAATGAGCAGAACCAGGAGAACATTGTACACAGAAAGTAAAACATTGTGGAACAATGCAATGTAATGACTTTGCTACTAGGAGCAATGCAACAAGCCTGGACACTCTTAAAGGACTTATGGGAAAGAATGATAACCACACTGAGAGAAAGAACTATGGGAGTAGAAATGCGAAAGAAGAACATATGACATCACTTATCACATATACATATATATATATTATATATGTAGGTATGTAATTTGGGATTTAGGCTTTAAAAGATTGCTTTATAGCAAAAATGAATAATATGGAAATAGGCATCAAGTGATAACATTTGTACAACCAGTGGAATTGTGTGTCGGCTATGGGAGGTGGGGAGGAAAGAGGGGAGGGAAAGAAAATGAATCATGTAAACATGGGAAAATATTTTTAACCATTTATTAATATTCATTTTTAACATGGTTACATGATTCATTCTCCTACTTTCCCCTTCACCCCCCCCACCCGCACTCCCCCCACCCATGGCCGATGCACATTTCCACTGGTTTTAACATGTGTCATTGCTCAAGACCTATTTCCAAATTGTTGTTAGTTGCATTGGTGTGGTAGTTTCGAGTCTACATCCCCAATCATGTCCACCTCAACCCATGTGTTCAAGCAGATATTTTTCTTATATGTTTCCTCTCCTGCAGTCCTTCCTCTGAATGTGGGTAGCATCCTTTACCATAAATCCCTCAGAACTGTCCTGTGTCATTGCATTGCTGCTAGTACAGAAGTCCATTACATTTGATTTTACCATAGTATATCAGTCTCTGTGTACAATATTCTTCTGGCTCTGCTCCTTTCACTCTGCATCAATTCCTGGAGGTCTTTCCAGTTCACATGGAATTCCTCCAGTTTATTATTCCTTTTAGCACAATAGTATTCCATCACCAGCATATACCACAGTTTGTTCAGCCATTCCCCAATTGAAGGACATACCCTCCTTTTCCAGGTTTTTGCCACCACAAAAAGTGCAGCTATAAATACTTTCGTACAAGTCTGTTTATCTATGATCTCTTTGGGGTACAAACCCAAAGTATGGTATGGCGGGATCAAAGGGCAGGCATTCTTTTATAGCCCTTTGAGCATAGTTCCAAATTGCCAGCCAGAATGGTTGGATCAGTTCACAACTCCACCAGCAATGCATTAATGTCCCAATTTTGCCACATCCCCTCCAGCATTCATTACTCTCCCCTTCTTTCATTTTAGCCAATCTGCTAGGTGTGAGATGACATCTCAGAGTTGTTTTGATTTGCATTTCTCTAATTATTAGAGATTTAGAACACTTTCTCATGTACTTATCGATACTTTTGATTTCTTTACCTGAAAATTGCCTATTCATGTCTCTTGCCCAATTATCAATTGGGGAATGGCTTGATTTTTTATACAATTGCTTTAACTCCTTGTATATTTGAGTAATTAGACCTCTGTCAGAGTTTTTTGTTATAAAGATTTTTTCCCAATTTGTTGTTTCCCTTCTCATTTTGACTGCATTGTTTTTGTTTGTACAAAAGCTTTTTAGTTTAATATAATCAAAACCATTTAATTTACATTTTGTAATTTTCTCTAACTCTTGCTTGGTTGTAAAATCTTTCCTTTCCCAGAGATCTGACAAGTATACTATTCTGTGTTCACTTAACTTATTTATAGCTTCCCTCTTTCAAGTCTTTCACCCAGTCTGAATTTATCTTGGTGATGGGTGTGAGATGTTGATCTAGAGGTAATCTCTCCCATATTGTTTTCCAAATTTCCCAACAGTTTTTGTCAAATAGTGGATTCATGTCCCAAAAGTTGGGCTCTTTGGGTTTATCAAACACTGTGTTGCAGATGTCATTTACCCCAAGTCTATTCCACTGATCCTCCTCTCTGTCTCTTAGCCAGTACCATATTGTTTTGATGACTGCTGCTTTATAGTATAGTTTAATATCTGGTACTGCTAGACTCCCTTCCTTCACATTTTTTTTCATTATTTCCCTTGATATTCTTGATCTTTTGTTATTCCAAATGAAATTTGTTACAGTTTTTCCTAATTCGGTGAAAAAGTTTTTTGGTAGTTTGATAGGTATGGCGCTAAATAGGTAAATTAATTTGGGTAGAATGGTCATTTTTATTATGTTAGCTTTTCCTATCCATGAGCAATAAATGGTTTTCCAATTGTTTAGATCTAGTTTTATTTGTTTGGAAAGTGTTTTGTAGTTGTTTTCATATAATTCCTGTGTTTGTTTTGGTAGACAGATTCCTAAGTATTTTATATTGTCTAGGGTGATTTTAAATGGTGTGTCTCTTTCTACCTCTTGCTGCTCTAATATGTTGGAAATGTATAGAAATGCTGATGATTTATGTGCATTTATTTTGTATCCTGCAACTCTGCTAAAGTTGTTGATTATTTCTACAAGCTTCTTAGTTGATTCTCTGGGATTTTTTAAGTAGACCATCATATCATTTGCAAAGAATGATAGCTTAGTCTCCTCATTGCCTATTTTGATACCTTCAATTGCTTTTTCTTCTCTAATTGCTACTGCTAGTGTTTCTAGTACTATGTTGAATAATAGAGGTGATAATGGGCATCCTTGTTTCACTCCTTATCTTATTTGGAAGGCTTCTAATTTATCCCCATTGCATATGATGCTTGTTGATGGTTTTAGGTATATACTGTTTATTATTTTTAGGAAAGGTCCTTCTATTCCTGTACTTTTCAGTGTTTTCAATAGGAATGGATGCTGTATTTTGTCAAAGGCTTTTTTAGCATCTATTGAGATAATCATATGATTTTTGTTTGTTAGACTGTTGATATGGTCAATTATGTGGATGGTTTTCCTAATGTTGAACCATCCTTGCATTCCTGGTATAAATCCCACCTGTTCATGGTGGATGATCTTCTTAATTACTTGCTGGAGTCTCTTTGCTAATATTCTATTTAATATTTTTGCATCTATGTTCATTAGGGAGATTGGTCTGTAGTTTTCTTTCTCTGTTTTTGATCTCCCTGGCTTAGGAATCAGTACCATATTTGTGTCATAAAAGGAATTTGGTAGGACTCCTTCTTTGCTTATTATATCAAATAATTTTGTATTGTATTGGGATTAGTTGCTCTTTGAATGTCTGATAGAATTCACTTGTGAATTCTTTTCTGAGGGAGTTCTTTGATGGCTTGTTCAATTTCTTTTTCTGATATGGGATTATTTAGGTATTCTATTTCTTCTGCTGTTAATCTAGGCAGTTTATATTTTTGTAAATATTCATCCATATCTCCTAGATTGTTATATTTATTGTTATAATTAGGCAAAATAGTTTTTAATGATTGCCTTAATTTCCCCTTCATTAGAGGTGAGGTCTCCCTTTTCATCTTTGATACTGTCAATTTGGTTTTCTTCTTTCCTTTTTTTTTTATTCGATTGACCAGTACTTTGTTTTATCTGTTTTTTCAAAATACCAGCTTCTAGTCTTATTTATTAATTCAATAGTTCTTTTACTTTCAATTTTATTAATTTCTCCCTTGATTTTTAGTATTTCTAATTTAGTTTCCATCTGGGGATTTTTAATTTGCTCGCTTTCTAGTTTTTTACGTTGTATGCCCAATTCACTAATTTCTGCCCTCCCTAATTTGTTAATATATGCACTCAAGGATATAAATTTCCCCCTGAGTACTGCCTTGGCTGCATCCCACAGAGTTTGGTAGGATGTCTCATCATTGTCATTCTCTTCAATGAAATTGTTGATTGTTTCTATGATTTCTTCTTTGACAATTTGGTTTTGAAGAATCATATTGTTTAATTTCCAATTGGTCTTTGACTTCCCTGTCCAGGTGCCCTTACTAATTATTATTTGTATTGCATTATGATCTGAGAAGGTTACATTTATTATTTCTGCTCTTTTGCATTTGTTTGCAATGTTTGTATGCCCTATTACATGGTCAGTCTTTGTGAATGTACCATGTGCCACTGAAAAGAAGGTGTATTCCTTTTTGTCCCTATTTGTTTTTCTCCACATATCAATTAAATCTAATTTTTCTAGGACTTCATTCACCTCTCCTACCTCTTTCTTATTTATTTTTTGGGTTGATTTATCTAGATCTGAAAGAGGAATATTTACATCTCCCACTATTATGGTTTTCCTATCTATTTCCTTCTTGAGCTTTGCCAGTTTCTCCTTTATGAATTTGGAGGCTATGCCACTTGGTGCATACATATTGAGCAGTATTATTTCCTCATTTTCTATACTGCCTTTAACCAGGATGTAATGACTTTCCCTGTCTTTTTTAATCACATCTATTTTTACTTTGGCTTTGTCAGAAATCATAATAGCTATTCCTGCCTTCTTTTTCTCATTTGATGCCCAAAAGATTTTGCTTAAGCCCTTAATCTTAAACTTGTGTATGTCCACCCACCTCATATGTGTTTCTTGTAGACAACATATGGTAGGATTTTGGTTTCTAATCCACTCTGCTATTTGCTTCCGTTTTATGAGCAAGTTCATCCCATTCACATTCAGAGTTATATTTATCAGTTGTGCATTCACTGACATTTTTGTATCCTCCCCTAGTTCTACCCCTTCTTCTTACACTATTTCCTTTTACACCAGTGGTTTGCTTTAAGCTAGTATCCCTTATCCCCTCCCTTGATTAACTTCCTTTTCTACTCCCTCCCTTATGATTCCCCTCTTTTTGTTTTTATAGGCCTAATGAATTCCCTCCCCCTTCCTCTCTCCTCCCTTTTTTGACCTCCCCACTCCCCTCCTCCCCTTGGTTTATTCCTTCTGACTTTCTCAGTAGGGTTAGATAGAGTTTTATATCCCAATGGATAATATAGCTACTCTTCCCTCTCCGGGTTAATTACACTGAGAGTAAGGTATAAATATTACCTCTTAATGCTCTCTTCCTCTCCTTCTTATAATAGTACTTGTCCCCTTCCCTTCCCATGACCTCTTTGTGTGTAATAGAATATCCTATTTTTCTTATTCAATCAAGTTTCTCTTGGTGTCCCCTACTATTCACCCCCCTCTTTCACACCCCCGTTATCATCTTAGACTATTTAGTATTCCAACCTCTCCCTATGAATTATTCTTCTGATTACTATAATAGTTAATTCTATAATGGTGAATAGAGTTCACTACAGAGAATTATACATAGCATTTCTCCACATAGGAATACAGATATTTAGATCTTATTGAAGCCCTTAAAGAGGCAAATTTAAAAAACATGAGTTTTCTTTCTTTCCCCTTTGTTTCTTATTTACCTTTTCATGTTTCTCTTGATTTTTGTGGATGGATATCAAACTTTCCATTTAGTCCTGGCCTTTTCTGTGCAAATACTTGGGAATCTTCTATCTTGTTGAAAGCCCATACTTTCCCCTGGAAGTATATAGTCAGTTTTGATGGGTGGTTGATCAGTGGTTGAAGACCAAGTTCTCTTGCCTTTCTGAATATCATATTCCAAGCCTTGCGGTCTTTTAGCGTGGAGGCTGCCAGATCCTGTGTGATCCTGATTGGTGCTCCTTGATATCTGAATTGTCTCTTTCTGGGTTCTTGTAAAATTTTTTCTTTTACTTGGAAGCTCTTGAATTTGGCTATTATATTCCTGGGCATTGTCTTTTCTAGTGTAGTGTAGAGGGTGATCTATGGATCCTTTCAATGTCTATATTGCCCTCTTGTTGTAAAACTTCAGGGCAATTTTGCTGAATAATTTCTTTTAGTATGGAGACCAAATTTCTATTAATTTCTGCTTTTTCTGGAAGACCAATGATTCTCAGATTGTCTCTTCTAAAGTGGTTTTCTTGGTCTGTCACTTTCTCATTGAGATATTTCATGTTTCCTTCTATTTTATCAGTCTTTTGACTTTGTTTTATTTATTCTGTCTTGAGAGACAATACTATTTAGTATTCCAACCTCTCCCTATGAATTATTCTTCTGATTACTATAATAGTTAATCTTGGCTTCTAATTGCTCAATTCTAGCCTTTAGGGACTGGTTTTCAGCTATAATCTTTTGGTTTTCCTTTTCAATCTGTTCATTTCTGGTGTTCAATTTGCTTATCAGTTCATTTGATTTCTGAGCCTCACTTTCCAATTGCAAAATTCTGCCTTTAAAACTGTTATTTTCTTGCCTGATTTCCTTTTGAGCTATTTCCCATTTCTCTAGCCAAATCTTTTCCAGCTTTCTTGTCATCTCAGATTTGAACTCTTCAAGAGCTTGTGACCAGTTTTCATTATTTTGGGAGGGTTTGGATGTGATTGCTTGTTTGTTCTCCTCTTCTGTTTGCTCTGTTGTCTGGATTTTATCTGTGTAAAAGTTGTCGAGTGTTAAAGATTTCTTCTTCTTGTTAATCTTTCTCTTCTGGGTTTCCTGATTCTTGGTTGCCATTTTAAGCCCAGTCCCTTCTCAGCTTTATCCTCATGCTCAGGGTCTGTCTGCACTCTTTAGGTTCCTGAGGTCTCAGGTCTGGTTATTCTCAAGGCCAAGCTTCCTGGTGGTCCCCTTTGCTTGGTTCTATGCTGGAAGCTCCTTTACAAGTCTCAGGGCACTACTTCCAAAGTTGTATACCCATCTGCACTGGTTCCCCACTCAAGGTTTCAGAGCCCGTGCTCGTGCCTGCGTCCTCCTCCACCCATGCATGCGCTCAGTGTCAGAGCTCAAAGTCCATGCACATTATTTAGCCTTTTGGGGTCTTAAGTCTTGCTGCTCTCAGGAGCAGGCCCTGAAGCTGCCAATGACTCAGTGGGTGCCCCAAACTTGCTCTACTTCTTTTGAGCTGGCCTTGGAAATTTAGGTGGTGTGTGGGGGGGGGGAGGAGAGGGTTGCTCAGCCTGCGATTTAGTCAGAGTTGTTTCACCCCTTTATAGCATGGAAATGCCCCGATTCCATGTACTTTCCATGCTGTGCCCTGTTGTGGGGTCCCTGCGTTCATCTGGTTTTGTTTGAGGAGTCTTGTATGTTTCGGTTAGGAGAGGTTAAGTGCTGCTTTTTACTCTGCTGCCATCTTAACTCGGAACCTAGAGCTTCCATGGGAAAATATTTAAAAATTAAAATTAAAATAAATAAGAAAGAAAGAAAGGAAGAAAGAAAGAATAAAAAAGAAAGAATTGAGGTTGAATGCTGAAGTCAGTAGGATGTTGGGTTTCAAGCCACGGTTCAAATTTATCCTATGATATTTGTGACCAGAGTCAGTTATTCCATCTCTGTTTCTTCCTCTGCAAAATGGGAATACTAACACTTGTAATGTTGCAATACACAAATGAGATAGTGAACCATGAAATATTGCTGAATATATATATTCTGAATATATGTTCTGAATATGTGTGTATATATATATATACATACATACATATATATATATATATATCAACAAACCAACCATTACTTGTTAAATGTCTGCTGATTGTAATACCTTGTGTTAGTTGCTAATGGTACAAATAAAAAAAATAAAGTAGTCCCTGTCCACACAAAGATTAAATTTAAAATATGTATTATTTATTTTAACATTTTTTTCTTTTAAAATTTTGTATTCCAAATTCTCTCCTTCCTTCCTATCCCCTCCCTATGCCCACTGAAAAGGCAGGCAATATAATATCGAATTACATGTGACAAAGTATGTTAATTTGTATTTCTCTTATTGATAATGATTTAGAGCAGTGATGGGCAAACTTTTTATAGAGTGGGCCACAGGAAAGGAAATGCTCATCTGTCAGTCTGTTTCTAAGGGAACTCTTTCGAAGTTTCATTGTATTGTATCCTACTCATTGTATTTGTCAGATTAGGAATAATGTGGCGGCCAGATAGAACATTTTAGCGGACTGCATCTGGCCTGCGGGCCATAGTTTGCCCATCACTGATTTAGAGCATTTTTTCATGTGACTATAGATAACTTTGATTTCTTTTTTCTAATCTACATGTTAATATCCATTGACCATTTATCACTTGGGGAATGGCTCTTATTTTATAAATTTGATTCAGTTCTATACTCAATATTTATTTAAGAAAGGAATCCTTTATCAGAGAAACTTGCTACAAAATTTTTTAATATTATTTCATTACCTATGGAATCTTTTTAGCATAATATATTTTTCCTGATTATCTCTTTAATTTAATCTATTTTTGCTTTTGCTTTTTTCCAAGATCATAATTTCTGCCCCTACCTTTTATACTTTGGCTGAAGCATATTAGATTCTTCTTCAGCCCTCCCTTTTTAAAACCCTATGTGTGTCTTTCTGTTTAAAGTATAACTCTTATAAACACCATATTGTTGGATTCTGATTTATAATGTATTTTATCTGCTTCTTTTTTTAATGGGTGAGCTCATTCTATTCACATTCACAGTTTTGATAACAAACTGCATATTTCCATCCTTCCCATTTTCTCCTATTTCTTTCTTTCTTTTTATTCTGACCCTCCTCAAAAGTATATTTTGTTTCTATCCACTGTGTCCCTTAATCTGCCCTCCCTGTTATTATCATTCCCATTTCTCTTGTCTCCTCCCCCTCCTATTTCTCTATTGGCTAAGTTACATTTCCATACACAACCGAGTGTGTGTGTGTGTGTGTGTGTGTGTGTGTGTGTGTGTGTGTGTGTTTATATTCTTTCCTCTTTGAATGAATTCCAATGAGAGTGAGGTTCAAGCATTGTCTGCTACCCCCTACACACATGCACACACATACAGTTATAGATACATACAGATACACAGACACACACACATTTTCTCTTCCACTGTTAAGAGCTCTTGTTTGCATGCCTCTTTTATATGAGAAAATTTTCTCCATTACCTCTCCCTTACTCCTTCTCATGTTGCATTCCTCTTTCTCCTGTCTTAATATTTTCAGAGATCATTCCAATATAATTCCACTTACAGCCAAGCTCTCAGTCCATGTAAACTTCTTTTAACTGCTCTAATAATGATAAAGTTCTTAGGAGCTATATGTATCATATTCTCATACAGAATTATAAACAGTTTTTCTTTATTGAGTCCTTTATGAGAACTCTTTCATATTTACCTTTTTATACTTCTCTTGAGTCTTGTGTTGAATGTCAAATTTTCTATTCATTTTTTTCATCAGGAATACATGGAAGTCCTCTATTTCATTAAAAATCCATTTTACCCCTAAAGGATTATACTTGGTTTGGCTAAGTAGGTTGTAATAATAGCTCCTTTGCCTTCTGGAATATATTTCTTTTTTAAAATAATTTATTTATTTATTTAATCAATTTAGAATATTCTTCCATGGTTACACAATTCATATTCTTTCCTTCCTCTCCTCCCTCCCCCCCCCAGCCAACGAGCAATTCAACTAGGTTTTACGTGTATCATTGGTTAAGACCTATTTCCATATTATTAATATTTGCAAAAGAGAGATCATTTAGAGTCTACTTCCCCAATCATATCCCCATTAAACTATGTGATCAAGGAAATGTTTTTCTTCAGTGTTTCTACTCCCATAGTTCTTCCTCTGAATGTGGATAGCATTCTTTCTCATATGTCCCTCAGAATTGTCCTTTATCATTGCATTGTCGCTAGTAGAGAAGTCCATTACAATTGGTTGTGCCATAGTGTATGTCTCTGCTCCTTTAGCTCTCCATCAATTCCTGGAGGTCATTCCAGTTCACATGGAATTCCTCCAGTTCATTATTCCTTTTAGCACAATACTATTCCATCATCAACAGATACCACAATTTGTTCAGCCATTCCCCAATTGAAGGGCATTCCCTCATTTTCCATTTTTTTGCCAACACAAAGAGCATGGCTATAAATATTTTTGTACATGTATTTTTCTTTATTATCTCTTTGGGGTACAAACTCAGCAGTGGTATGAATGGATCAAAGGGCAGGCAGTCATTTAATGCCCTTTAGGCATAATGGAATATCATATTTCAAGTCTTTTTCTCCTTTAACATGGAAGCTAATAAATCTTGTGTGTTGGTAATTCCATCATATTCGAATTGTTTCTTTCTGACTGCTTTCAGTATTTTCTCTTTGATTTGGGACTTTTGGAATTTTACTATACTATTCCTGGGAGATTCATTTTGGGATCTTTTTCAGGAAATGATCAGTGAATTTTTAAAATTTCTCTTACCCCCTCAGTCCAAGATATCAGGGCAGTTGTCCTTGATAATTTCTTGAGATAATGTCTCTGCTCTTTCTTTGTTAATGGCTATCTGATAGCCCAACAATTCTAAAACCATTTCTCCTCAATCTACTTTCCAGGTTAGTTATTTTTCTAATGAGATTGCATTTTCTTCTATTTAAAAAATTATTTTGACTTTGTTTTAATTTTTTAATGTCTCATGGAATCATTAGCTTCCACTTGCCCAATTCTAATTTCTAAAATGTTATTCTCTTCATTGAGACATTGTACCTCTTTTTCCATTGGGTCAATTTTGTTTTTTAAGAAGTTATTTTCTTTAGTACTTTTTTTGGCTCTTTTACCAAGTAGTTTATTATTTTTTTCATAATTTTCTCACATTACTCATTTCTTTTCACATTTTTTCCTTTACTACTCATCTCTCTTTGACTCTTCAAGGAATTCTGGCTTTTTTAGTAGCTGTTTTCCATTGTTGTTTTCTTTAGAATTTATATTTTGGTCTTCTCTCCCACTTTTCATGATCATATTCTTTTTGTTATTGCTGCTGTTTGATCAATTTTCAGACTATTTTATGAATTTGAAATTCATGTTAAAGTTGGGCTCTGTTCACCTGGAGGGTGGAGAGGCATTGACTCCAGATTCAGGTTTTTCATACTGCTGTATAGTTTGGCAGGGGGCTGCTTCCAAGTTTGTGTGATTCTGAGAGAGTTATGATCAGTGTTCTCCTGGCCTGCACTCTAGTCTTTACCCAGGAAGGGACTCTAGTCCCTTGTAGTCACAAGCACCAGAACTCCTCTTTGCTTTGGAACTATAAACAAGGCCCCTTGCCTTGTGACTTACTCTCAGAACTCCTCTCTACCCTGGAATTATGGTGCAGAACTCTTTATGGGCAACAGAGTTACCAGTCAATGTACCCAGTGTCAGAAAAGGGTCCCCTGTAATCTCTTCCTGATCAGTTATCCACCTCTAGGCTAAGAATTCCTGAAGCTCCTACTGCTGCTGCAGTTACTATTCATATGCCACTTGTGTGGACTCTGGACAGGTCTCCACCTTGATATCACAGACTTCTCCTACTGACCTCTTAAGTATTCTTAGGTCAGAAAAATGTCTCAGATCATCCTTTTGTTGGCTGTGCCACACCAAAATTTCATTTGAGGCATTATTTTAAAGTTGTTTGGAGGGGAATATTGGGAGAGTTTAGCTTGATGGCTGTCTCTAATCCCCCATCTTGGATCCTGCTTCAAAAAGCTTACATTCTATAAGAATATCAGCTCTTACTAGCTTAGATCTTTGAAATTTGGAAGTTTCCTACTTTTCTGTCTTCTGAAATGGTAATGACTTTGATGGATACATTATGAAGGAGTTGAAATTTCATTTTATGGTTTTAAAGTGGCAAGACTACCTACATCTTTAGAGATACTGTTGGATGTCACAGTCTTTAAGAGACAAAAATTGCAGAAATTCAAACATCATTAGTTGTCTAAAAAGATAGTAACTATCTTCACTGGAGATACTATGCCCTGCCCAGTCTGAAGGTTCAATGGTTTCTTAGAATGCATGTGAACAATATCACTGGCCTAATTTTAAAGGTATCTATATTGAGAAGCTTGTAAGCAGGAGTTAATTGATGAATAATGTAAGTATGTCAGGACACTGGCAATGATAGGTCTTAATGAAAGGTAGCAGGGATGAAAGCTATTTGTCAGCAGAATCACAGTAATGACACATGATTCAGAGTATATGCTTGGGCAGAACTAAGAGCATGTAAAAATTCTACCTGTATTTTTGAATGACACCTTAGATAACTCATTAAAACCAGAGGCCTGACGAAACTCGTGGGAGGATAAAGCTGAATGTTATTTGGAAGCCAGGGGTGAGTTCAGTTTGATGGGACAGCATGGACCCAAAGTTATGAATATCTGTGATAGTTGCATTTCGTGCAACCTCATACACTTGTCCTTGGCAACCTTCAGAATAATCATGGATCATGATATAGAACTCAAAAAAGATCTCAGAGGACATCTAATTCAGAACACCAGTCCTCTGAATCCAAATCCAATTTTGGGATCTTTTTTTTTTTTAGTATATTGAATTGTCTCTCATCATGGAAGAATTAAATTCATATTTATCTTCAATTAGGTTAATTCATTGTCATTTCTGAGAAGGGTTTTTTGCACATTATGAGTCATTTACCCTAGGTGCTTAAAATGTCATTAATGCTACAAAAGTAGAAGAATAGAAATCATTATAAGTCATGACATTTTTATGAAGCACATGAAATTATGATTTTACTGTAACAGATATAGAGTACAGAGAAGAGAAAAATAGTCCATCATCTCTATCTGTAAAATGAAGGGGCTAGACTAGGTAATGCCTAAGGTTCCTTCCAGTTAGAAAATTCTCAGTGCTTGAATAGATGTTTAGCCTTATTGATTTGGATGGCCTCTCCAGTTGTACAGATCATAATATAGCTGGGTGATTCTTCTTTCTTCTTAGAAATTTTCATTAAGGGGTCTATTTACTGTGTTACATAAAGGCTTCCCTTGGCTTTCTTCTAACATTACAAGGATACCAGTGCAAACTATTTAACTGTTATTTCTTGCCTTAGCCATGAGGACAGTACATTAAAATAGTTTACAAACTTTAGAGTGATATACATACATATTTATGAATATTTGCATATACACACATACACATATATGTCTATCTATATTTATGTTAGCTATTATTAGGACAATATAGGGTATTCGGAGAAGATTAGAACCTCTGGTGTGAGGGCTCATTGAGGCCTTTTTTTGGGCTACTTATACACCTTTGGTGTCCATTTGTTACCCAACTCTCAATCTGTGGCTCCAAGAAGCTATGACATGCATATAGTTCATATCCTGGTAAAACAGATGGGCTAAACCAGGTCTAGGGTAACTGAAAGGCCTCAAACCTGTTGGTGATTTAGGGGGATGTTTACCTAAAATATGTGATGACTTTCCCTGATGGTATGGACAGATGAAAACAATTTGTTCCAATGGCCATGAAAGCAGTGAAGCATATGCTATAGAGCACTTAGAGCTTGGTTAGATTTCAAAGCTGCCAAGGACATTTACTGTATTCAGGTCTTGCCACTGGACTTTAATGACCATAGAAGGAAGAGTGAAGCTGAAGACTTAGTACAACTCTGCCTCACTTCAATTTGATTCATATCTAAGTCAAAATGTCATCCCATGATATCATTGGTCTTCTTAAAAAACTAAAGATAAACAACAACAACAACAACTAGTATTATTGTTGTAGTCATTGATGTTGTTTTTGTTTGAGTTATACATTGCTCATTTAAGATAATAGATATTTATAGAAAAGGAAAATGAGGTCCCATGTAAAGTTATTTATTTGTTTTATGTTACATTGCTCAAACATCCCCATGTCCTCTGTGTGAATCTCACTTTTAGTTTTTTGGAGATTATTAGATTCTTTATATCAATCATTTAATGACTGATAGAATATTGCTAATAAAAGACAATTCTTTGTTTTGGAGAGAAGTTGAGGGTCATTTAAAGGAGCATTACAACTTCCACCTGATTTTCCTTGTGGTTAATCATGTCAATCTCTTTGGAGAGGTTCTGATTCTCATCCAAGAGGCTTTGTAATATTCTTGGACTTAATGCAACTAGTACAATGTCATTTGTATACAGAAACATCTGAAGAACCTCACCATCCACAGGGACCCTCTCTTCCTCTTGGACTCTGCCCAGGATTTCTTCATTATAGATGAAAAATAAATCTTTGGTGAGCATAAATACCTCTCTTTTATGTCTCCTCTGAAATAAATGATTGGGGTATAATTGAACAAGAAATTTTTGTTTTATCTTTCAAAGAATCTTGAATAATTTTATAGTATGAATGGCACTTCATTGGAAGAGAATCTTTAAGATATAGCTTTGCTTGGCCTAATCAAATAGATTTTTTGTAATCAACAAATAAATACAATAAAACCTTATGTCCTCAATAAATTTTGATCAATTATATGATGGTAAAATGGTCTTCTATGGATTATCACTTATGAAAATCTCTCTGTTCCAGATAGTTTTCAGAGGAAGAAATCTAAGGTATCAAAATCTATAGAAAACGCTTTTGATCACTAATAATTAGAGAAATGCAAATTAAAATAACTCTATGGTTCCACACCACACCCATCAGATGAGCAAAGTAGACAAATGCTGGAGGAGCTGAGAGAAAATAGGTATATGAATGTACTTGGAGTGTAGATGTGAACTGGTCCAGCCAGTTCTAAAGCAATTTAGAACAATGTCCCCAAAGGTGTGCATACCTTTTGACCCAGAAACACTAGTCAGGTGGTCAACAAACATTCATCAAGTGTCTATTAAGTTCCAGACAGTGCACTTAACTCAGGAAAAAGGCAAAAAATAATCCTTGCTTTCCAAGGAGCTCAAATCTAATGAGGGGAAATAAGAAAACTAAAGAGGGGAAGAAAGGGTGGTTAGGGTACTCAGCACTAAGAGTAGTGTAGTTAGGCGGGAAATGATATATGGCTGCTATGGGTGTCCTCCTTAAATAAAGGACCTAGGAGTTCTCCACTGCCTACACTCTCTAATCAGATGGAGAGGATCTCAGAGTCAGAGAGAACAAAGAAAAGAGGGAAAAGATCCATATGTACACAAATATTAATAGTTTTGTTTGCAATAGCAAAAAATCAGAAACCAAGTGGATGCCTGTCAATTATGAAATATCTAACTAAGCAAGTTGTGGCATGAAAATGTGAGAAAACACTATTGTGTTATAAGAAAAATGAAGGGGTGTTTTCAGACAAATTTGGAAGATGTGTATGAACTGATACAAGGTGAAGTGAGCAGTACCAGGAAAGCAAATTATACATTAACAACAATCAACTTTGAAAGTCTTAGGGACTTTGATCAACACAATAACCAACTATGATTTTAGAGGAATTATGATGAAAAAAATGCTGATAGAGAGGCTCCTGATACATTGGTCTTGTTGTTGTTCAATTGTGTCTAACTCTTTATGATCCCATTTGGGGTTTTCTTGGGAAAGATACTGGAGTGGTTTATCATTTCCTTCTCCCACTCATTTCACAGTTGAGGAAACTGAGACAAACAAGGTTAAGTGATTTGGTCAGGGTCACACAGCTAGTCTGAGGCCAGATTTGTACTTAAGTACTCCTGACTTCATGCCCAGCACTCTACCCACTATACCATCTCCATAATACATGCTTGATAAATATTTATTGATTGATTGATATACTTGGAATATAGATTGATGTATATTCTTCTTGAACATAGCCAAAAGGGGAATTTGCTTTGCTTGACGATATATCCTTTTAATAGGGGATTTTGTTTTTCATGCTTTCTCATTTGAGGAGTGGGGGATGGGGAGGTGAGATATAGAGACTGGAGAGCAAGATGGTAGTTCTTAATTTAAAAAAAAAAAAAGAAGCTTTTTGTTCCTTATTAATACCCTAATCAAGGATGCCTTCTATGTATAGAGTGGATTTTCATTTTAAAATTCCTAGATGATAAATATAGGCTGACAATCATTGATTACCTCTTGGTTATCTTTTGGGACATTTAATAATATTTAATATTTTTTCCTGACACCCTTGATATATCTTCCCTCTCTTCAGATATCTTGTGAATGGATCTCTTGATGTTCTCACAATTGCCATATGAACACTTGGAGTCTAATTTGACTGCTTTTCCTATCTTTTGTTCTTTTAATGCCATTTCTGCCCCCTCTAGAAATATACCTGGGACTATGATATTAATCTAAATTCAGTAACTATTCTGCTCTTGATGGAGAAGATATTTTCCTATCTTATCCATTCTTTTCCATTTTTCTTTATCTCTTGCTGTTCTCCTTCCAGTTTCACCCTAAAGTCCCTGAGTTGACTTAGTTGGGTCTTTTGACAATCTTTCTTTAGAGTGGAGTTATGTCATTTAGTGAGGGGATACTGTTGTAATCTTCTACCAACTTTTTCTGTAAATCCTATAAATGGATTTGTAGTCAGCCCTGGCATTGATTTTTGCTTCCATCTTTTCCCTTTTGGAAAATAAACAAATACTTTTTAAAGTCATATTAGGTGTTTTTGTTATGGCAATTGATTTACATGAGTTATACTTTAGTTTGTAATTATTATGATCGTTGTCTGTTTTCTCTGATGAAAATTTTGTTTGAATACATCAGTATCCAGTTGTTTTGGTGCCATGGCATTTCTTTTTCTCATTATTCTTCTAACCTCTAGCTTTGTGATCTTTGCTCTAACAAGTAAAAGATTTGACTGTATGCAGATGGCTGATTCAGGAAGGAGCTAGCACCAGTTAATCAGGAATTCTCAAATTCTGTATTTTTGGTGGTGGGTAATAATGGGGATAAGGAGATTTGGAAATGTTTTCTTGGCTAATCTCGCCAGTATCTACTCCGAATAGATTCATGTGTGCAAAGAGATCTAAGAATGAGACAATTGCAATATGTGGGATTGTTTTTCTTTTTAGGACACTACCTGGGTAAGTATGAAAAGGAAAATTTGACTTTGACAGTGGAGAAGAATAT
Organism: Gracilinanus agilis; assembly: GCF_016433145.1. Taxonomy (NCBI): domain Eukaryota; kingdom Metazoa; phylum Chordata; class Mammalia; order Didelphimorphia; family Didelphidae; genus Gracilinanus; species Gracilinanus agilis. The sequence goes on from NC_058135.1 coordinate 57,569,333, forward strand.
GTTTAATATTAGGCGAAAAAGACAAGAGTATTTATTAATTTGTGAGAAAAGATCTTTGCATGTAAATGTGTGTGCATGTGCACACTTGAACTTAAGAATGAGAACACTTGCAGGTGTTGTGTACAGGGGCTTGTAGATTCAGTATTATTTGAGTTAGAACAGGTGATTTCCTCAGGCTGTAGAGTCTTAGGAAGAACAAAATGTACAATTCCAAATAAAAAAAAATAAAAGAAATGCCCCTCAGCTAGAGTTTATATGTATGGGTGGGGTAGGTGGAAAAGGAAACTTTGGTGGGATGTTGGGATTGGTATCAAGAGTTGTCTATGAGAATTATCGGTATTTGTATGATTCAGCTACACTGGCCTTCTTGCACAGGAAACTTCTGAGTCTGACTCTCTGCCTTTTCAGTGTCATCCCTCTCTCTCTCTCTCCTTACTTCTGACTTTTGGCTTCCTTGGCTCCTTTCAAGACTCAACTCAAATCCTACTTTCTTTAAGAGGTCTTTCCAGGTTCTTCTAGCCACTAGTGCCTACCATGTGCCAGGCACTCTGCTAAGTGCCATAGATACAAAGGTGGCAAAAGACAGTCCCTGCCCTCAAGGAGCTTAGCTGTAGGCAGTGATACTTATGAGACTAAAGCTTAGATTATATCTACACTACATTGATATTTATAGGTATCTGTACTTGGATGTCATCTGTGCTGAAGTAATAACGAATACCATGGAAATTGATGAGATTATTAAGGGAGAGAAAAAAATGATCTGAGCCTTGAAGATGATTCACTCTTAGGGTGAAAGGAGAAAAACTATGAACTGCAGAGAAGGAAGCTGAGACGAGTCTCTAAAATTATAAATGACAGAGCATGGTGTTTAATCTAAACTTTGAATGTCTCCCAATTCCGAGTATAGCATTTTGCATACATTAGTTGCTAAATAGTGTTTATTCAATTTAAGAAAAAAACAACATGAGATTAGTCAGATAGGTAGGAGGAAAAAAGGAGAGTATAACATCACCAACAACCAAGTATGTAATATGAATCAGAAAGGTTCAAAATGTGGAAACATTAGCTGAAAGGCTAATTTGCTTTGCTTGACTATATACATCCTTTAGTGGTCCAAGTCAGGAGTTATGAGATCTGGATTATGGTGGTAGATATTGACATGGAAATGATTTAAGAAGGATGACAGGGCCAGTTAAGAGGATCAGTGGATTGAGAGCCATGCCTAGAGATGGGAGATCCTGAGTTCAAATGTGGTCTCAGACACTTCCTAGCTATGTGACCTTGGATAAGTCACTTAATCCCAATTGTCTAGCCCTTATTGTTCTTCTGCCTTGGATCTGATACTTAGCATTGAATCTTGGTAAGGGTTTCTTTTTAAAGAAAAAAAAGAAAGATGACAGAAATAGAATTCAAAGGAACTACTAAGTGCAAAAGGAGCTATTAGATGTGGGAGGTAGGGAAAAGAGAGATTTGTCTTTTTCAAAGTCCCCTAAGAAACATTTCCATGTTCTACTCCACAGTCTTCTGGGAGGTATAATACAGAGAGTACTTCTCCTTTCATATAACTAATGTGGCAACTGAGGCTTGGAGGGAAATAGAGGTGGAATTTGAGTTCAGATCTCTGGACTTCAAGTCTTATTGTTTCGCTGCCTAACAAATGAAAACTAATATTTATATCACTGAAGTTTACAAAATGCTTTGCTTCCATTATCCTAAAACCTTTTTATTTTTCCAATTGATAAGCATTTAGTTTTTCCCCTCCCACCACCACTTCCCTTCTTTGGAGCAAAAGAAAAACAAAACCATATATATAAGAATTATGCATAGTTAAGCAAAAAAAAATTCCTTACTGGCCATGTCCAAAAATCCATGTCCCATTCTTTATCTTAAAGCCATCATCTCTCTATGTGTGAAGGTGGTTAACACATTTCATCACCAGTCTCTTGGAATCATGGTAGTTTATTGCATGATCAGAATATTTGTCTTTCTTTTAAAGTTGTTTATATTCAACTTTGAAAGACTTAGGAACCCTGCTCATCAGTGACAAATCATGACTCTAGAAGACTCATGATGAAATGTGCCAGACTTCCTCAAAGAGAAGTAAAGGACTCAGAATGTAGCCTGAGATATTTTTTCTGGACCTAGTCAATGTGTAAATTTGTTTTCCTTGATTCTACATGTTTGTAACAAAGGGTTTATTTTTCTTAATTTGTTTTTGGAGAAGAGAAGCAGGCTAGAGGCAGAGAAGGGGAATTTTTGCAGATAAAAAAAAAGTAAAAAAATAATTAAATTAACTTCAAGCAACTGCTCCAAGTCCTTAAATTGTTTATAGCTACACTGTTACTAGTTTAGATAAATTGTTCTGGTTCCATTCACTTCTCCCTGTATCAGTTCATATAAATCTTCCAGGTTTTTCTGAAACCATACTTTTCATCGCTAATTATGTTAAAATAAATTTTAAAATCCCATAATTTGTTCAGCCATTCCTCAGATTATGTGCATCCCTGTAGTTTACTGGGTTTTTTGCCACTATGAAAAGAGCTACTATAAATATCTTTCTATATGTGAGTCTTCTGCTTTCTTCTTTGATCTCTTTGGGGTGTAGGCTTAATAGTAAGTGGCATTGCTGGAACAGAGGGTACCTATATTATCTTATGGCTGCTTTCTGCAATGGCAGGAGCCAATCTGTCAGTGAAGGCAGGCTGGTCCCTGCAGGTGAGAGGATGCAAGGGTGATGGGATGACAGGTCCTAGTATTCATCTTTTATTTCCCAACAGGGCTCCACCTCACTCAGTTTTTTCCTAGAATTCTAGGGGCTATAAATGCCTGGCTGTCACTTATGCTGACAAAGGATTGTCCCTCACAAAAAAAGCTGCAAACTTGCTAATAAATGTCTCTGTTTACATATGTTGGCCCAAGTTCATTCTTGAATTTTGATGGTGGCCTAAATTTAGTCCTGTGCATATTCATATGCTCTCATTCTCCACTGTTGGGCTCTTAGACATACATATAGACTTAGAGAATGGATATATGTCTTCAGACCCATAGAGCCAGGCTAGAGAGATGTGGAGCAGCCAGCAAGGCTTCATCTTGGCTGGAGGCCTGGATAACAATTGAAGTTAACACTCGGAATTTATGGAAATGAAAATATGGTTCCTGTCAGAAATACTGAATTCACTTAGACCACATGTGTATTATGTGGCCCTGGGTCAGGCTGAGAAATTTGTAGAAATTATTCAAAGTTAATCCTTGGGATTTATAGTTCAGATCTGTGAACCTTGCAATAAATCACCTGACTTCCTCCTGTCATGGCAAAAAAAAATCATAATTTTTGGGGAAGGGGGATGGTTAAAAATGGAACTGAAAAAACTTTTGCTTGCATTCCTTATATTTTCAAAATGCAAAAGATCTCATTTAAATAGAATATTTCTAGTTCTATAAATAGCACCCTAATTGACCTTATCTGGGGCCTAAAATAAATACCAGCTGCCTCAAATCCTTTTTGGAAATAGATGGGTATAAATTTTAAAGATCTTTTGAAAGAGGCCTACCATGTCACATAAATAATCTTTAAAAAAAGCACATACTCAAGTTTAGTCTGCTGGACTGATCTTTGTATTCCCCCTGCCTAGATAGCTAGGTGAACACTGGACCTGGAGTCAGGAAGACCTGAATTCAAATTCTTCTATACACACTAGCTGTAACACCCTGGGAAATTCACCTTTTAATCATCCCCCTTCCCCCCAAATTATGATTTTTTTTTTGCCATGACAGGAGGAAGTCAGGTGATTTATTGCAAGGTTCACAGATATGAACTATAAATCCCAAGGATTAACTGAATAATTTCTACAAATTTCTTAGCCTGACCCAGGGCCACATAATACACAGTAGCTTTTTGCCTTGGGTTCTCTAACAATAAAATGGCAATAATAATGGCATCTTCCTTCTTGTGTTGTTGTGAAGAACAAATAAGATAGCATTTAGAAAGTTCTCAGCACAGTGCATGACACATAATAGTGTTTTTAAAAAATTCTTCCTTCTTTCCTTCCTTTTTCTTTCTTTCTCCCTCCCTCTCTCCCTTCTTCCCTTCCTTCCCTTCTTCCTTCCTTCTCTCTTTCCTTCCTCCCTCCCTCCCTCTCTTCCTTCCTTCCTTCCTTCCTTCCTTCCTTCCTTCCTTCCTTCCTTCTTTCCTTCCTTCCTTCCCTCCCTGGGCCCAGTCCTTTGCTGCCTGGAACTTAGATGACAAAAATTCCATTCTGTGTTCTTTACAGGGTAGATATACACAGGTGACAGGCATCCCAAGGAATTTCTGACTTTTTCTCCAAGGCAAAGTACACATAGGATTCTCTTCTAGGTGTCCAACATAATAACTAGTAAATAATCTTTCTCATTTCCCAGCAACTCTGCCTTCAAAGAGCCTGTCTTCAAATAGGGCTTGATTTCAAAATGACTGCGGTGTTGAGGGATTATGACCTAGCATTTAGAAAATATTCAAAACTAGTAAGTGACCCTCTGAAGACAACATATTAGTGAGGAATTCTGTAGTTGCAGAGACATTCTGGTTAAAAAATTTTTTGAAGAGCTACATGTGGAAGAAACTACTGAGTCATAGTTCAAAATTTGTACCTGAGGCAGAATTGGGTATGATTTAAGCAGTTTAACTAAATCTATGGCTCACTGAACATCTAACCAGCCTATGAGACAGGAAGATCTAAGTTCGAGTCTTACGTCTAATACATACTGGCTGTGTGACTTGGACAAATCACTTAACCTTCTATGTCCCTTGGCTACTCTCTAAGGCTAAAAACTGAAAAGAAGGTTCTAGTCTACATTGGTAGAGGGAGTTTCTTCACCAGGAAGTTCCTGATGACAATAAAATTATAAGACTAGTAAAAAAAACATTGGTTCCAATATAGGATTAATACTTACTGGTTTATAATCTCATAAAGTTCAAGTTTATAATAATAATAACTGCCCTTTCTATTGTTTTTCCTCATATTCTCAAATGGCTTTGTAAAGTTATTGAGTCAGCCTTCTGATAATGCCATTCTCAACCTAACCAGGCTTGCTGTGCCACCCTAGAAGGGAAGTAGGGAGGCATATTTTCTCATTTCTCTTTGGGTCCAAGTTTGAGCATGATTATATACACTATTCAATTTGTGTTTTTAGTCTTTCCATTTATATTGTGTCAATAATTGTACATATTATTTTCCTGGTTCTACTTACTCCATTTTGGATTAGTTCAAATGCCTTCCCATCACTATTTAAAATGTGCAAGTTTACTCTATCTCATCATTTGAGCCTGATAACTACCCACTGTGAGTTAGACACTCTAGGTATGATTATCATTCCTGTTTTATAGTTGATGAAACTGAATTTGAAAGGGGTCAAGTGACTTTCCCATAATTTTACATCAAGAAAATTTGTCTGAGCCAGGATTTGTACCAAAGTGTTCCTGACTTCCTGCCCTCTGGTCCTATGTCACTCATTTACTTGTTTTGTAAACAAGGCAAGTTCTAAACTTCTGAAGAAAAATATATTTTCTAGCACTGGGTGCTGAGGTCTTTTCTAGAGCTGAACTGCTAGGCATTCAGACTCTATTGCCAAGAGCTCAATACCAATGGACTGGCCATGTTGTTTGAATGCCAGATGTGCTCTTGCCTAAAAGATGATTTTACCAAGAACTCATACAAGGCAGGCAGGCACTCACACAGAGCTCAGAAGTGTTACAGGGATATTTTTTGTGGTTTTTCTGAAGAACTTTGGTATGGATTGTGAGACATGGGAGACACTGGGGTAGGGCCATCCAGCATGGCATGCCCATATCAAAAAAGATACTGTGTTCTATGAGGAAAACAATTGCAAGAACTCAAAAGAAATATGGCAAAACATTGGTTAAGTTGTGGTAAAAGGAGCTGTCAGTCAGCCAAATCAATAAGTATTTTATTAGGTACCTACTATGTGCCATGTACTGAGTGAAGTGTTGATCTATTTATCCCAGTGCTCATATGGAGTATTTGTGCCTAACACATTCCAAGCTCATGTTGGTCTGATTAGTCAGTCAAACACAATGTATATTGAATCCGACATCATGATGTCATTTTGGTCTTCTTCGAGGACCAAGGACAGCAGCAGCAGCAGCAACAATAGCAACAACAGCAACAAGGTTCCAAACTTATGAAGAAAAAATATTTTCCTGAATATTATTCCAGGCAGTTAAATCATGCAGAGCACTTTCACCAGGGACCTAGAGAGAGAATGAATGACTACTGAGAAACAGTTAAACTGTACTTTGTTGATTCAGATAGAGTGAAGTCAGCCAGGGGCTACATTTTTGAGATTACTGAGAAGAAAAGGTTGTTAGTCAAATTAGTGGTGTGAACAAAAGTGTCAGAGTTCCTTTTAATTCTGTAAGCAGCTAAACACTTTTAAAGAACTTTATGTGTTAATAATGCTAATTACAAATGTCATCCCTCTGTTAAAGCAGGTCCAGGAAGATGTGCAATAGGAAAGCCTTCCTTAGTACTTAGTTTATTGTTTTAAAAATTTTTATTTATTTTTAAAAATGTTTTTCCCATGGTTACATGATTCATATTGTCTCCCTCCTTTCTTCCCTCCCCCCCCCAGAACTGATAAGCAATTCTACTAGGTTATACATGTATTATCATTCAAAATCCCCAAATCATATACCCATATAAACAAGTGATAAACCACATGTTTTCTTCTGGATACTTGATTTGTTATTTCACATGTTTGAAGAAATGCAAATGCCTTTCTTTAAAAATGTTATAATTCAGACTTTTCTGCCATTTAGACTGGATATTCCCCCCCTTGTTAGGAGTGGACCTAAAACCATTTCCTTGTTGGTTTAAATTTTACTTTGGGAGGAAATGAGGTACTCCCTAGTCATTGAGCAGTTAACAAAAGGAGGTTTACTTTGTCATAGAACAGCAAGGACTTGCAACAAGGTTGCAGTGACTCTGAGATTCTCTAGATGGTCCCTCTCATGTCCAAGTGGAAATATATCTGGTCACAAGTCTTCAGATGTCCATTAAGTAGGAAAGGCCCCAACTCCTCATAACTGGGACCCTTTATTCCCTTAAGTAACTAGGAAGGTATGCCAACTGGGGAGGGATCAATGAATTCTTAGGGAACCTTTTAAGGAAAACTGATCCAGGTAACTGAATCCTGGCCCTATCATGCCCCCAATTTATTTGAATTTATAAATTGAACTATTGCATTCATTTCTTCTAACATTTCCTCTGTGAGGAAATAAAGGTGACTGACCCAAAAGCTATTAAAGAAAAGATAAAAAGTATGTATAGTGGATATCATATTTCTTTCCTTCTAAATGGGTTGGAGAGGTGATAAATTTGGAACTGAAAATACAATTTTTTAGATGATGGGTTCAGAGAAACCTGTGAAAACCTGTATGAACTGGTGCAGAATAAAATGAGTAGAACCAAGTGAAAAACAGAAACAACAACTGTAAAGAAAAACAACTCTGAAAAATGCAATGGCCAACTATGTTTCCAGAGTACAAATGATGATGCATTCTGCTTATCCTTTGACAGAGAAGTAATAGATAGGCTCAAGATGCAGAATGAGACATATGTTTTTGGATGTGGCCAATATGGGAATCAGTTTTGCTTTACCATGTACATTTATTATATATTTTTTTCTTTTCAATTGGGAGGAAAGGGAGAAAATAAATGCTTGCTAATTTAAAATAAAAGATAATTTAAAAAACCTATCTCAGAGTTTTTTCATCTTATGGCAAAATATAGCTGGGGTAATAGCAACAGTCAGTCAGTCAAGTCAATATGCATTTTATTAGGTATTGACTATGTGCCAGATACTGAGTGGAAGTGTTGAGAAACCAAAGTTTAAAAAACTCTCCTTGCTCTCTAGGAACTCATAGTCTAATGGGGAGACAACACACAAACAAGTATATACAAACAATAGCATCAGTCTAACTGAGAGTAGAATTGAGCTTGATGAGATGACTATTCTTTACCTCTGAGAGAGGTCCAGGGAAAGAACAAGAGGAACCCCAATGGGATGTGATGGTGTCCACAAGATAAAATGCAAAGACATTGTTCACCACTGGAAAGGAATATACTCCTCCAGATGTTAGCACCCTGGAGAAAAGATCCTTTGCCCCTCCTTGTTAGTTATAGCACTGACTATATATAGTTTTGATATTTCTTTATATCAAGGCACCTAATGAAACAATATCCTTGGGACACCTATTTAAAATTTCTTCTCATTTTCTATGGTAGAAAATGGTACTAAACCATAGAATATATTTTCATATTGTTTCTTTTTCTATTTTTGTTCTGTTCTTCCTTAATCTTATGTACCTGGCTCAGGTACATAAAAATGAGTTATGTTTTTCATCCAATTACTAGATCCAATGATGATGAATTTGCAGCCTCTTTCTTTAACTTTAATTAATAGAATTTATTTTCAGGTATCTCAGCCTTTCCCTCTCCTCTCTTCACCAGAAAAGGCACCATCTGACAAACATATGTATGTATAGATTATGTCTTCCCAGTTCTCAATTCATTCTCTGGAGGTGAACACTCACAAGTTATTCTTCAAAATATTAAATATTTAGCTGTATATAATGTTCTTAGGGTTCTATTCATTTCACTCTTCATTATCTCATGTAGTTCTTCCCAGGTTTTAAAAAAATACTACAATGTGCTCATTGTAGTATTCTATCATAATTTGTCTATTTCCCAGTTGATGAATATGCCCTCGATTTCTGATTCCTTGCCCCCACAAAGAGAGCTGCTAGAAATATTTTGAAGTATATAGGTTATTTTTTTTCTGCCCTGACCTCCTTGGAAAATAGACCCAGCAATGGTATTGGTGTAGCCTATTTATTAAATGAGGCTTGTGTAACATCTTAGTGAAGTTTACATTCCATATTATACCTGTTAGAGTTGAGAAGCACACGTATGGAACCATATACTCCATTCATTCCTGGAGTATGGATCCAGTCTCCTTCAGGGAACATGGTACATTCGTATGCTGTCTCTGAATTTGAAATTTGGCATTTGGAACACTGACTGTATAAATGAATGTGACTGGGGGGGGGCTCTCTGTTGGCTATACATCTGAGAAGGCTCAAGAGCTCATGGTTTTTTCCCAGCAAAAGTCTGGAATAAATTACACCCCCCAAAATTGGCTCCAGATAGAATTGTTTTGCATGGGATAATGTGAAGAGCTTATGAGGGGTGTTAAATGAGAGCCTTCTGTGGGGGGTGGGCATATGTGGGAATGCTGGTGGTGGTGGCAAATAGCTGTGGAGGAGGAGGGTGAAATTTGCCTCCCCTTCCCAAAGTAGCTTAAGATGGGAAGGTCTAATTGATGACATATGCAACATTTAAAAAATGACACCAGAATTTTTCACAAGTGCCTTTTAGCCCCAAGTGGATGTATCTTTCTGAAAGTATAGTAGATCCTGCCAGACTGTATTTTCCTGACAAAAAATGATATGGCCCACCAGTAAATTTTAATTTGACATTCTCTCCTCCTCCCACCCCATCATGCTCTACACCAAGATAAATTTCTCTTCCATCTCGAATTGTGCTTATGTCCTTCTTGGGTATCAACTTATGCATAGAAAGAGGCATCTTCTATTTGGTCTATTCATACAAATTAGTTAGCTGTTACAGTCTGTTTGTAGTAGATCACTTAGGTGGTGCTATTTGATGGGTGACAAGATAAAGATTTGCTCCTAAAAATCTCACCACTCTCATCTATAACACAGCTTGAAATTCTACCATTTCATATTTATTCTACTTAATGAGTTAATTGAATGAATTAATGGGAGGCTTCAGGGATGAAGTAGGGTTGAAATAGATTGAGGGGGGTGAGTAAGAAGCCTTTCCTATCCCCTACCTCATCCCCTATTGCCCACTAACCATTGAATGATGTCTCTGGGAATGTTGGCCTACCACTTCCAAAAGTTACCCAGAACACTGAGCCATCCTAATGCTCAGTTTCCCTATTCCTTCTCTAAAAGGTAATGGTCAGAGACATAGCCACTCACATTGCTTGGATGATCAGAACCATCAATCACAATCTTTCCAGTAGGATGGTGGTCTGTTAGATCCTACTGTCTAGCTTCCCTTTAAATCCTATGGACCGGTTGGCATTGCTTTCTGTCTTATTATTGAATTCTAAGGAGACTTTGTCATGCCTACTACATCCTAAGGAACTCTGGACTGTTCCATCTGCCCTGAAGTTGAGTTTTATGAATTTTCTTCCATTATTAGAATGTAATTTCTTTGGAAAATGGGAATATCTTCCCTTTATCTTTCTATCTCTGGAGCTATAGTATAGTATTTAATACATGGTAAGACAATAAATAAGTGCTTTCCCACCCTTCCCATTCTATTTTGGGGGGATATAACACTTTAAGCCATTTCCAATTAATACCTGGATCCTAGAAATTCTTGGATTTTTGATAGGTAACTGAGAAAGCAAGTTTCTTATTCTTGTTGAGGAATTGTCATATGATCATACATCTAAAGCAAGAAGGAACTTTAAAAGGCTGTATAATCCACCCTTTCATTTTACAGATGAAGAAACTGAGGTCTGGTGAAGTTAAGTGACTTGAATGAAAAATTATTTATAAATGTTTATTATATACTAGGCACTATGCTAAATTTAGGAGATAGGAGATTTTAAAAAAGAGAGAATCTTTGCAGTCAGGGAGCTTATATTCCAATAGAGGAAGACAACACATATAGGGAAAGGTGACCATGGAAAAAAATTTTGTTCTAGGGAGGTAGAAGGGGAGTGGGTGGGGAATACTGGATGTGGATGGAGGTATATGAGATAGGTTGGCTGGATGACTAGTTGGGATGTGAAACTAATACGTAGTCTGGGATCTAGGAGCCAGTTTTGGTCAGGGAAGACTAGTGTGTGAGAGGGCTTGTCTCTTTTTAAAATATTTGTATCTGCACTTATATATCCACAATGCCCGAAACATACTTTTTCATTCATTAATTTGCATTAGGCTAATTGGGAGGGAATTCTGGGAAGATGGCAGCATAGAAGCAGCAAGTCTACAGACCTCCACAAAGCCCTTCACCACCATTCAAGGACAAAGGTCTCTGAGGGAATAGAAAACCAAATCTGATAATAGAACAGAGCTGGGGGATCCTCTAGCTGAACCCAACTTAAAAGGTACATGGAAAAAAAGAGGAAAAAAGCCTGAATTCTTGGAACTGTCCAGTGGGAGGAGAAAGAAAGGAGGAAGATCCCAGATCCCTTCCTCCACCTAATGTGCTGAATCTCCTGCTGATCCTAGAATCTCTGGGTAAGCTGGGGTGCCAGTCCGAGGGAGTGCCTCACTGGCACAGCTGTGCCAAAATCAAGGCTCTGATCACGAAAAGCAGGTAGGCTGCTGGGGGAGAAACCCAGAAAGGTTGAACATTCTCTCCATCTTGTGCTGGCCCCCCCACCTTTCTCTCAAGGTTTTGACCTCAGGGCACTTCGGCTGTGCAGATCAACCTCACCTGGCTTAATCCTATCAATACAGCAGACAAGAAGTCTTCAGAGGGCAGGGAAGCTCCAACACCCCTACCCAACAGACTACAGTGAAAGTAACTGAATTCACTCCTTTATCTTATACCACTAGCTGGGGAAAATCTGGCCTCAGGTCCCACTAACCTAATTAATAAACAAAACAGAGAAGAAGCCCTCCCAGGACTGAATAGCCCAAACCCACAGTTAAAAAATGATTAGAGGACCAAGATTACAGCCAATTACAGGGGAGAAAGAAGGAATAAATATGAGTAAACAACAGAAAAAGAAAAAAAAACCATAATTGACAGCTTCTATCCAGAAATTGAACAAAAAGCAAATGGACCAGAAGAAGATAAAGGAACACCAAGAAAAGCATAGAAACTTCAGTGAAATGGACACAGGCTTTGCAAGAACTTAAAATTCAATTAATTCAAGAACTCAAAATTCAATTAACTCAAGAACTCAAAATTCAAATAACTTGAGAACTCAGAAAACAATCAATAGAAGCTGAAGACAATTGGGAAAAGGAAATATGTGATCTAAAACAAGAAAATAATGTTTTAAAAGCCCAAACTGACCAGCTGAAAAATGAAGCAAAGAAGGTGAAAGATGATCTATAAAGAAAATCAGACCAGAAAGAGAAGGATGACCAAAAAGCCAGGGATGAAATTCCGTCTTTAAAAATTAGAATTTGACAACTAGAATGACTTCACAAGGCAGCAAGAATATATAAAACAAAATCAAAAAAATGAAAAATTTGAGGAAATATGAAACACCCCATTGACACAACCAGAGATCTGGAAAACAGATCTCGAAGAGACAAATTGAGAATTATTGGTCTACCAGACCATCATGACAAAAGGAAAAGCCTGGACATCATCTTACAGGAAATTATATAAAAAAAACTGTCCTGACATTCTCGAACAAAGGGGAAAAGTGGAAATTGAAAGAATCCACAGATCACTTCCTACATTTAATGAACAACTGACAACTTCGAGGAATATTATAACAAATTAAAAAACTACCAGACCAAGGAAAAAATATTACAAGCTGCTAAGAAGAAGTCATTCAGATACCAGGGAACCACAGTTAGGATAACACAGGATGTGGCTGCATCTACATTGAAGGACCAGAAAGCATGGAATATAACATTCTAGAAAGCAAGAAAGCTGAGTCTACAACCAAGAATTAACTATCCAGCAAAACTGACTATATTCTTGCAGGGAAAAGTATGGTCATTCAACAAAATTGAAGACTTCCAAGCATTTATAAAGAAAAAAACTGGATCTAACTAAGAGTTTGCCACCCAAACATAGAACGCAAGAGAATCACTATGAGGTAATAAAGGGGGGGGGGGGGGGGGGGAACAAAAAAACCAAAAACAACCTTTTCTTTAAGGGACCCAATAAGTTCAATTGACTTATATCCCTATAAGAAAAGAAGATACTGGTAATTCTTAAAAATTGTTATTATCAACAGGGTAGCTAGAAGAAGTATACTTAGAGGGAACAGGGACAAACTGTATGGGATGAAAAGTCAAGATATATGTGTGTATGTATATATATATATATAAAACTAGAGGTTAAAAAAAGAGATAATATTAAGAGAAATGGGAAAATAGACAAAATGGAGTAAATTTATATTTCACAAAGAAGCGCATAGGGCAAACAGGGGAGAAAACCAATACAATGGAAGGCTAAAGAGGTTGGAGAAAGGAAATACTTAATTCTTAAGTAAATTGAAATTAACTTAAAGAGGGAAAAACAATCAGATCCATTGGGGCAGAGAATTGATGTGCACCCTATAGAAAAGTAGAAGGGTAATAAATGGATTGGAGGGGCGGGAAGCAATACTAGGGAAGGAGGAGGGGGATAGCTTAAAAAGAACCTAAAGAACAATAAGAGGGGAATAAAAAGGGAGGGGAGAGAAAGGGAAGTACAATAATGGAGGGGATTAGGGGAACTGATTAAAAACAAAACACTGGTATTGAAGGAAATAGTGAAAGAAGAAAGGGCAGGGCAAGGAGAGGGAATCAAAATGTCTGGGAATGCACGGTTGATAATTATAACTCTGAATGTGAATGGGATGAACTCACCCATAAAACAGAAGCAAATAATAGAGTGGATTAGAAACCAAAAGTCCTACCATATGTTGTCTACAAGAAACACACATGAGACAGGCAGACATAGATAGAGTAAAAATGAAAGACTGGAGCAAAATCTATTGGGCTTCAATTTGAGAAAAAGAAGACAGGAGTTGCAATCACAATTTCTGACAGAGCCAAAGTAAAAATAAATCTAGTTAAAAGAGGTAGGGAAGGTAATTACATCCTGATAAAAGGCAGTATAAACGATGAAGAAATAGCAGTACTCAACATGTATGCACCAAATGGTATAGCATTTAAATTTCTAAAGGAGAAACTGGCAGAGCTCAAGGAGGAAATAGATAATAAAACTATATTAGTAGGAGACCTGAACCTTCCCCTATCAGATCTAGATAAATCAAACCAAAAAATAAATAAGAAAGAGATAAGAGAGGTAAATGAAATCTTAGAAAAATTAGAGATAATAGATCTATGGAGAAAAATAAATAGGGACAAAAAGGAATACACCTTCTTTTCAGCAGCACATGGAACATTCACAAAGACTGACCATGTAATAGGGCATAGAAACATGGCAAACAAATGCAAAAAAGCAGAAATAATAAATGCAACCTTATCAGATCATAATGCAATAAAAATAGTTATTAGCAAGGATACATGGAGAGGCCAACTAAAAACTAATTGGAAATTAAATTTGATTCTCCAAAATAATTTAGTGAAAGAACAAATCATAGAAACAATTAATAATTCCAATGAAGACAATGACAATGATGAAACTTCTTACCAAAACCTATGGGATGCATCCAAAGCAGTACTAAGGGGAAATTTATATCATTGAGTACACATATTAACAGATTAGGGAGGGCAAAGGTAAATAAATTGGGCATGCAACTTAAAAAAAAAAACTAGAAACTGAACAAATTAAAAATCCCCAGATGAAAACAAAATTAGAAATACTAAAAATCAAAGGAGAAATTAATAAAAGCAAAAGCAAAAGAACTATTGAATTAATAAATAAGACTAGAAACTGGTACTTTGAAAAACAGATAAAATAGACAAAGTATTGGTGAATCTAATAAAAAATGGAAAGAGGAAAACCAAATTAATAGTATCAAAGTTAAAAAGGGAGACCTCATCTCTAATGAAGAAACTATTTTGCCCAATTATATGGCAATGCATATAGCAATCTAGGTGATATGGATGAATATTTACAAAAATATAAATTGCCTAGATTAACAGCAGAGGAAATAGAATACTTAAATAATTCCATATCAGAAAAAGAAATTGAACAAGCCATCAAACAACTCCCTAAGAAAAAATTGCCAGGGCCTAATGTTTTCACAAGTGAATTCTATCAAACATTCAAAGAACGAATAATCCCAGTACTATACAATTATTTGACATAATAAGCAAAGAAGGAGTTCTACCAAATTCCTTTTATGACACTAATATGGTACTGATTCCAAAGCCAGGCAGACCAAAAACTGAGAAAGAAAATTGCAGATCAATCTCCCTATTGATCATAGATGCAAAAATCTTAAATAAAATACTAGCAAAAAGACTCCAGCAAATGATCATGAAGGTTTTCCATTATGATCAGGTGGGATTCATACCAGGAATGCAAGGAGGGTTCAGCATTAGGAAAACCATCCACAGTGACCATATCAACAAGCTAACAAACAAAAATCACATGATTATCTCAATAGATGCTAAAAAAGCCTTTGACAAAATACAACACCCATTCCTATTGAAAACACTGGAATGTATAGGAATAGAAGGTCCTTTCCTAAAAATAATAAACAGTATATATCTAAAACCATCAACAAGCATCATATGCAATGGGGATAAATTAGAAGCCTACCCAATAAGATCAGGAGTGAAACAAGGATGCCCTTTATCACCTCTATTATTTAATATTGTTCTAGAAACACTAGCAGCAGCAATTAGAGAAGAAAAAGAAATTAAAGGTATCAAAATAGGTAATGAGGAGACCAAGCTATCACTCTTTGCAGATGATATGATGGTCTACATAAAAATATCCTAGAGAATCAACTAAAAAGCTAGTGGAAATAATCAACAACCTGAGCAAAGTTGCAGGATACAAATAAATGCATATAAATCATCACCATTTCTATATGTTTCCAACACACCTCAGCAGCAAGAGTTAGAAAGAGAAATACCATTTAAAATCATACTAGATAATATAAAATACTTAGGAATCTATCTGCCAAAACAAATACAGGAATTATACAAACACAACTACAAAACACTTTCCAAACAATTAGAACTAAACAATTGGAAAAACATTGATTGCTCATAGGTAGGACTAGCTAACATAATAAAAATGACCATTCTACCCAAATTAACTTCCTTATTTAGTGCCATACCTATGCAACTACTAAGAAACTTTTTTATGGAATTAGAAAAAACTATAACAAAGTTCATTTGGATGAACAGAATATGAAAATTATCAAGGGAAATAATGAAAAAATGTGAAGGAAGGTGGACTAGCAGTACCAGATCTTAAACTATACTATAAATCAATGGTCATCAAAATAATATGGTAGTGGCTAAGAGACAGAAGGGTGGGTCAGTGGAATAACTTGGGGTAAGTGACATTAGCAAGACAGTCTATGATAAACCCAAAGAGCACAACTTTTGGGTCAAAAATCCACTATTTGGGAAAAAGTGCTGGGAAAATTGGAAAACAATATGGGAAAGATTAGGTTTAGATCAATATCTCACACCCTATACCAGGATAAATTCCGAATGGGTGTATGACTTGAATATAAAGAAGGAAACTATAAGAAAATTAGGTGAACACAGAAGAGTATATTTTTCAGATTCTTGGGAAAGGAAAGATTTTAAAACCAAGCAATAGTTAGAAAAAATTACAAAATATAAAATAAATAATTTTGATTATATTAAATTGAAAAGTTTTTGTACAAACAAAAACAATGCAATCAAAATCAGAAGGGAAATAACAAACTGGGAAAAAATCTTTGTAACAAAATACTCTGACAGATAATTACTCAAATATACAAGGAGCTAAATCAATTGCATAAAAAAATCAAGCCATTCCCCAATTGATAAATGGGCAAGGGGCATGAATAGGCAATTTTCAGATAAAGAAATCAAAACTATCAATAAACACATGAGAAAGTGTTCTAAATCTCTAATAATTAGAGAAATGCAAGTCAAAACAATGCTGAGGTACCACCTAGCAGATTGGCTACAATGACAGCAGGGGAGAGTACTAAATGTTGGAGGGGATATGGCAAAATTGGGACATTAATGCATTGCTGATGGAGTTGTGAATTGATCCAACCATTCTGGATGGCAATTTGGAACTATGCCCAAAGAGCTCTAAAAAACTGCCTGCCCGTTATCCAGCCATACCATTGCTGGGCTTGTACCACAAAGAGATCATAGACAAAAAGACTTGTACAAAAATATTTGTGTTGGCAAAATACTGGAAAATGAGGGTATGCCCTTCAATTGGGGAATGGCTGAACAAATTGTGGTATGTGCTGGTGATGGAATACTACTGTGCTCAAAGGAATAATAAACTGGAGGAATTCCATGTGAACTGGAAAGACCTCCAGGAATTGATGCAGAGTGAAAGGAGCAGAGCCAGAAGAACATTGTACACAGAGACTAATACACTGTGGTAAAATCGAATATAATGGACTTATGTACTAGCAGTCATGCAATGACCCAGGACAATCCTGAGGGATTTATGGAAAAGAATGCTAACCACATTCAGAGGAAGAACTACAGGAGTGGAAACACAGAAGAAAAACAACTGCTTGAACACATGGGTTGATGCGGACATGATTTGGGATGTAAACTTTAAACGACCACCCCAGTGCAACTATCAATAATATGGAAATAGGTCTTGATAGATGACACATGTTAAAACAAGTGGAAATGTGCATTGGCTATGGAGGAGGGTGATGGGGGGGTGAAGGGGAAAGTAAAAACATGAATCATGGAATCATGGAAAAACTTTCCAAAAATAAAAATTCAAAGTTGTGAAAAAAATAAAAATACATTTGAAGGACAAAAAAAATCAATTGGGAACATTTTGAATCCTTAAAATGAAAAATAAAAACATTTGCATTAGGCTGTAGGATGGGAACTCCAAGATGAGTAGATTAACTTATCACTTCGTCCTTACTGCTCTTCTACCTGGGAAACAATACACAGTATTGATTCTAAGATGGAAGGTAAGAGTTAAAAAAAAAAGAATGCAAGGTAATGATTGGGGAGTCATTTAAGTAGGCTATGGGCCAACACTGAAAGTTTTTGAAGAGGGTTATGATATTCCCACCATATTCCTCACAGCACCTAGCTCAATGTTTTATACAAAATTCAATGTGTTCATCCAGTGGATGAGTTATTAATTTGAAATGGGCATTTGTAAGATTAATCTAGTTGTCATGTATAGGATGGATTTGAATGGGAACAAGGAGACGTGTTAGAAAGCTGCTTGTATAGACTTGGGTCAGAAATAATAAGAACTTCAACTAGAGGAAATATTCAAAAAATGGATTTGAGGGATATTATGGATAATAGGCTAACAGAATCATAGATTTAGATAATCTAGTCCAACTCTTCATTTTACAGATTAGGAAATGGAGACTTATCAAGGTTGAATAACTTTCCCTTTCCTTTCCAAAGATTGACCATGAAATTTCTGGGTGAGTTAAATGGGATATTTCTCTATATTGGTAATCAGTGGATTTTACTTCTTTGTATTTTCCTTTCTTTTCCAAACGATTATACTTATATTTATTTTCCCTTCTTTTCTCAATAATTCTGTGTACTCTCCTTGCATGATTTATCAAAGTATGGTGTGATGACTTTTTATTGTGCTTTTCTCAAGGAGTGATAATTTTCACATTTTCCCTTTGCATTTTATTGTCAAGATCAATTGGCCTTGGTTTATAGAGGTTGCACTTGTTCTAATTGCTCTCTTTTGATTTGGTGGTGAATTTTTATTTCATCTCTTTATTTTAAAAATTAAAAATATTCTAATTTTATTGATAAAAGAGGAAAATCACTTTCTTCACAGGGTTGTTGTAAAGATCAAAAGAGATAATAATGTCTGTAAGGTGCTTTGCAAACCTTTTAAGGCTTCCATATGTGCAGTGATATGTTTGAGAAAGTGTATACCAGCTTCAGAGAACTGAATATTGAAGTTCCAGTGTAAACATTGCCACCTCAAAAATAAGCAAATACTACAAATCATCATTGATTTATTGTTCTAATTGCCTTTAGATGTAAGAAAATGATAGAAAAAATGTTAATAATACAGATTAAACTTAAAAGAGTATCATGAATAAAAAATAAACTAAAAGATAAATTTACAGTATTGGAGTTATTCATTGATTGTTCTGTATTATCAGTTCCCTGTTTAGATTTCTTCTTTCCAGGAAGTCAGTAAACAAACATTTGTTTAGCACTTACTCTATTCAGGGCACTATTCTAATCATCAGGAATATAAATAAAGAAAGTAAAAAAACACTATACCTGGCTTCAAAGAGTTCACATTCATTCTAGTGGGAGAGTAGCATTTTAACTATTACATACATACAAGATATATACAGTGTGAGAGATAATCTCAGATTCCCTCTGGCCCCCTAGTAGTAGGGGAGCCTGGGAAGAGCTTCATTTCCCCCTTTATTTCTTTTATTGTTTTCTGTTTCTCATAGTTGTTCTATTATTAACTCTGGGATAGCAAGCAGTCCTTGTTACAGTAGTCTTTTCCCTTTTATCTGAGACTGTTGGACAATTTTTTTTTTAAAAAAATACCTTTATTTATGCTTCTTTTTGGTGATTTACCATTTTTTATTGGTTTTTCTAGTTTTCCTGTGAAGGAGTATGTTTGTGTGTGTGTGTGTGTGTGTGTATGTAAAGTTCTTTTCTTTCTTATCCTCTCTTTGTTGTTTTAAAATTTATTTGGTGTATTTATATCTCTTTTAAGATAACAGACTTCAAGACATTTGAGCCATCTTTCTAGAAGTCCCTTAGCCCCCTTCTTTCTGTCATATGGATCTTGAAAACTACTGACCTCCACATTCTTGGTCAGTAGTTCAATAACACATCTGATAAGAAATCATGGTTTCCAGTGACCTTCAGACAGAATAAGGCTTTCACTCTAAAAGGTAATATTTATATTGCACTTCTCCATAAATGTTAAATGCTTGCTAATGTTAATGTAATGCTGTAGCTGAGAAAAATAAGTAACTGGAACAGTTTGCCTGCCAACCCTGACCACATTCTCCCCTCCCTAAATACCACATCCCCATATGATTGTGCCAACACACCTCTACCAGTATTGAACCACTTTCAGCTTTTTGGGAGTGTGTGTGTGTGGGGAGGTGAAGAGAGGGAGGTCATGAAGGAAAGGGAGGAGGAAGAGGAGAGGGACATAAAAGTAGAGGCTCAGAAAAGAAAGAAGGAAGGGAAGGGAAGGGAAGGCTGTTAATTTCTAGGGATGTACAAAATGAAAAGTACTAAGGAAAAAAATAGAAATTTTTCACCCCAGTTTCCCCCATCTCTTCATACTTTCCCCACCATAAATACTATTTTGATGGTTGTCCTAAGAACAGCTAGATAGCACAGTGGCTAAAGCATTGGACTGGAAGTCAAGAAGACCTGAGTTTGAGTCCTTCTTTAAACTTAAACCTAGCTTTCTACAGGAGGCCTTTCCTGACCCATTCTCCTCTCTCTGCCTTAGAACCTTGCCTCTGAGACAATATACAATTTACTTACTCTCTCTCTCTCTCTCTCTCTCTCTCTCTCTCTCTCTCTCCCCATTTGTTTATCTATCTATCTATCTATCTATCTATCTATCTATCTATCTATCCACATACAGTCTCAGTCTCCTCATCTGTTAAATGGGTATAATAATAACAGCTACTTCTTTGAGCTATAAGACTTAATTGAGGTAACACAGGTAGTGTTTTGCAAACCTCTGATAGCTCTCTTTATTGCCTTCTTTGACTTCTTAATGATGCCCTCAGTAAACTCATCATTGAGAAATCTCATCACCTTGTAAGAGCCAATCAGCTTTGACACTCTCATCTCACTGGTGCCCTCTGTTCTAATTGAAGGGTTGAACCAAGAAGCCCTTCACTTAAGAGGAGTTCACACCAGGACTGCCATATCTTCCATATCTCCTCATTTCTCACCTAGCTGCCCTCATTGTAGATTTCTCTGGCCTCTCTACCACACTCCTGCCCCAGTTTTCAGCTTTATTTTATGCGTTGTTTTCCCCCATTAGAACATAAGCTTCATGAGGTCAGAAACTATCTTTTTTCTTTTTGTATCTCTATCCCTTATCACAGTACCTAGTCCATAGTAGGTCTTTAACATGAAGGAAGGAATAAGTATTTATATGACACCTATTATGTGCTAAACTCTGCTAATTGCTTAACAAACATTATTTCATTTAGTAAATATTTACTGCCTGATAATTATTATTTTCTCTGACTTCTAAATCTCAGAATTTGCTTATAAAAATGTAGCCCATGGGGTACTGGCTGCCTTGTTGTTACAGCGCTCTACCTAGAGCATCCCCTTCCCATTGTCAAATGTATATCATAAAACCCTCTTCCTTTCACATCTGTTTCAATAATGTAAAGATTAGTGCCATAAAAACAAAATGGATTTTTAAGCCAGGCTTCTTGTCTAGGGCCAGACAGTTGACATTGTTTATTGACAGGTCATGGTGTTCAAAGTAGTGCACAGTTTTGCAAATTACTGGCCTTCCTGGACAAGAAAGAGAAGAATAAATATCCTTTTCCCTGCTCCATTGTCAAGATCTTGATATAGCCAGCTTTGGGTTGTTTATGGCCTGACTCTTCATTGTGTGGATTACCCAAATTCTTACTGCTGTTCCTCTCCATTACTCCTAAGCCTTTACTAAGGGATGAGGCCAAAAAAGGAAACAGAACTCCCATAAGTTCATTCGGCTGCTTGATTAGCAATTCTAGAGGAGATTTGCTGAGCTGCTCAAACTAAGTCATGCAAGTGAGGGTTTGGTAACATTCATGGATTTCCATTCTTTATGCTGTACCTGTCCCACATTATCATGTTTAATTTTAAAGATATATTTTGTTATTTTATTATATTTATCATTTCTTCTTATAAACACTATTTCTGCAGATAGAATCCATAAACTGAAAAGGGGTATACGTAGAAATAGAATTTATATGACCTTTCAGAAATATCTCATTTGATCCTTGCAACAAGTGTGAGAAAGAAGTGATATTATGATTCCTATTTTACGATTGAAGCAACTGAGCCTGAGTAATGCATTGCCAGCTAGTGAGTGTCTAAGACTTGCATCTCAACTATTTTCTGGGACCTGGGTTTAAATCTGGCCTCAAAGACTTACTGGTTGTGTGGCCCTGGACAAGTCATTTAACCTTCGTCTCCCTCTGTTTCCTCAACTGTAAAATGGGGATGATAATAATAGCCCTTCTCTCCTAGATTTGTTGTGAAGACCAACTGAGATACTGTTTGTAAAGTGCTTCTGGCACAGAGTTAGCACTAGAGAATTGTTAGCTATTATTATCCACCGTCCCACCTAGCTTCCTTTCTTCTCTCTCCATCACACCAATCCTCCCCAAGAGAGCTCAGCTTTGAACTCATTCACCTTTCTTTCCATTCCGCAGTCAAAAAGTTTAGGTGAGGCTTTATCATTCTATCTATCTCAAGCTCGTGTGTTTTGGGGAAAACAGTAATGCAATACAGAATGCCATACATGGGTTATTCCAGCTATGAATTAGTCTCTTTTATCTGTCTCTGACCAAAACAGATGTTGGCAGCCTTTTGATTCCAGCTCCTTAAGTCAGACTAAGGCTATCAGTTCCGCTTAGGAAAGCTGTAGGAAAATGATTTAACCCTTTCACTAGGCTTTCACTAATTGTCTTGTGCTTTCTTTTTTCAAAACTCAAACAAGCTATCTCAGCAATAAAGAAAAGCAAAAATAACCTTAAAAATGTCCCTTGATGCCATCAGTGAAGGAAGTGGCTTTTAATTCTTGTACTTGAAATCCTGTGAAAATATTTCTTCTTTGCTCCAGAAGGAGATGGAATGTGTTTCCAACTTACAGTCAGAAATCCTCTGCATAGAATACCCCAAGCACCACGGACGGTTTAGTGAGTTACAATGTCTATCAGACTGTGGTAATGTGCGTCCTGCTGGGACGAGGCCTCTTTCATTGTGGAAACTCAACTTTTTTTTTTTTACATTTTTTTTTAAAGAAGTCATTCTAGTGATCAGTAGCATGGAAAGATCTGAAACTGGCATGTTGTGAGAAAAAAATGTATCATGGGAATGTGGTGAATGTGGGCAACAGAGCAGAAACGAAGAATGAGGAAAGAGAAAGATAATAAGAATATTATGTTTAATGAATGAACACAAACTTATTTTAAGAATTTAGTCAAAATAAAAATGATACTT
Organism: Gracilinanus agilis; assembly: GCF_016433145.1. Classification (NCBI taxonomy): domain Eukaryota; kingdom Metazoa; phylum Chordata; class Mammalia; order Didelphimorphia; family Didelphidae; genus Gracilinanus; species Gracilinanus agilis. The sequence goes on from NC_058135.1 coordinate 57,592,458, forward strand.
TTCAAAATCAGACATGAAAAATTCAGTAAAGAAGAATTTTAAAACTACCAGCCATACAAAGTAGAAGATTCTTAGGGTTAGAGATAAGAGAAATAGTAGGTATGGCGGATAAAGAGAGAGAGAGAGAGAGAGAGAGAGAGAGAGAGAGAGAGAGAGAGAGAGAGAGAGAGAGTTCACCTGGAAGCCAAGAAGACCTGTATTCAGGATCTCCCCAACCCGTACTGGCTCTGTGCAAGTCCTCTAAATTCTCAGGGCTCTGGCTAACTTTCGGAAGCTATGCATTGTAGAGAAAATGCTGACCTTCATTGAGGGAGGGGATGTCCACATCTGGGACATTAATGAAACCCCAGGTCTATCCCTACATTAATGAAACCCCAGGTCTACTCCTTATTCCTATGGTTAGGAGAGCAATTTACCCTTTCCCCCCTCTCACTCACATACAAAAACAGAGATTAAACATATATTTGCTGGGAAAGAGCAGTGATGTGGCTCAGCAGATTGAGAGTCAGGTCTAGAAACAGAATGTGACCTCAGATACTTTCTAGCTGTGTGACCATGGGCAAGCCTAGCCTTTACCCTCTGCCATGGAACCAATATATAATATTGATACTAAGACCGAAGGTAAGGGTTTAAGAGAGACAGAGAAGAGACAGAGACAGAGACAGAGAGAGAGTATGTGGCATTGGGTACCATAAGAGGATATTTCTGATTCTAAGACTGAAGGTAAGGGTTAAGAGAGAGAGAGAAAGAGACAGACAGACAGATAGACACAGGCAGACAGATACATAGACATACAGAGACACAGAGACAGAGGCAGAGAGACAGACAGAGACAGACACAGAGACACAAAGAGACAGACAGACAGACAGACACAGAGACAGAGACACAGAGAGATAGAGAAAGAGACAGACAGAGACAGAGACAGAGACACAGAGAGATAGAGACAGAGACAGAGACAGAGAGATAGACAGAGCAGAGAGAGAGAGTAAGTATGTGGCATTGGGTACCATAAGAGGATATTTCTGATTCTAAGATAGAAGATGTGTTTAAATAAAACAAAACAAAAAAACAAACCATATATTTGGGGGTAGCTGTTAGATTAATAATTAAAGTTATCATAATTACATAAAGTTAATCAAATATAATATATAGTAAATAATCAAATAAAATTATAATAAATATATAAAGCTAATGCTATATCATAAAAGTTATAATATATGAAATTAATAATATAGAATAAATAGTTAAAGGAGCTGTTAGGTTAATAAGAACAACAATAATGGCTAATATTTATATAATGCTTTAAGGTTTGCAAAGTGCTTTAAAAATATTATTTCTTTTTATCCTGAAAACAATCCTAGGAGGCAGATGCTTACACACATATTACTGATGAGAACACTGAGGCCAAAAGAAGTTTAGTAACTTATTGAGAGTGACATAGCTAGTTAGTGTCTGAGGGAGGATTTTGAACTCAGGTTTTCTTGACTCCAGGTACAGCACTCCATCCACTGCATTACTACTGACCTCATGAAGTACATCGCTATTTGGGGATGGGAGGACAATGGATAATTCAGCAATGTGTCTAGACTAGTGGTGTCAAACTCAAATAGAAAGGGGACCCTCTAAACCATGCATAAGAATTCCTGTGAGAGCATATTGACATAGAAACCCACAATTTAAAACGATCTATGCTTTATTGTATTTTTTTAATTTTGTTAAACATTTCCCCATTTCATTTTCATCTGGTTAGACTAAGTTGAACATTGCCTCCTTTCAACTTCACACCTCACTTTTCCCCACCTTACTCTGGGTCTTTGAATATTAAAATTTTAGTTATTCCTGCCTGAAGGATGGTGAGAAAAATTAGAGAAGGGTAAGGTAAAGATTGTCCACTGATGCCTTATCCCATAGAAAAGTCAGGTCAAACTCAAATAGAAATGAAATGCTGTGGTTTTTTTAACTCAGATGACCACAGATTAATATAATTTATGTTGTATTACATTTTTATCTATCTTGTTAAACATTTACTTATTTTGTAAATAAACATAGTCTGATTTGGGAAGCCCAATATAGCCTTCAAATTTCATACCTCTGCTATAGAGCATCAATCATTCTTTAGAGATGAGGTTGGTTACTTTCTTGTGATTTATAGTAACTGTATGTTTAACTTGTGATTCAGCATCAGGCTCATTTTAATAAAATGTGGAAAAGACATTACCATCTTGAGGCTAATTTAAATAAAGTCAGATTCCTCACCTCTCATTTGAGAAAATAAAGTCCAGCGTGGTGGAACAGGAGTCATGTCATGTCTACATTGGCAATTTCATGGTTTATACAGTTTGTTGGTTTTTATCATGGCTGTATTAATTACCAGTTGTTGAACTGGGGGCATGTTTACTTTTCAGCATGTGAAGACTTCCCCTGGCAGAATGGGTGGATGAAAACAATTTGTTCCAATGGCCACTGTAGCTGACCAAAGCAGGCACTGTGGAGTGCATAGAGCTTGGTCAGACATAGAAGATGCTAAGATCATCCCTTCCATCCCAGGCTATCATCTATCATCTTGACTTTTGGCTAGTGAACTTCAATAACTCTGGAAGAGAAAGTGAGACTGAGGACTTTGTGAAATTCTGCTTCACTGAAATTTAATTTACACACAAGTCAAGATATGACCCATGATGTCACTGGTCCTTGAAAATGAAGGATGAGCAACAATCATGACAATCAATGACTAGTTCATGTATAAATGATTACAGTGACTAGGTGGCCACCTAAATTGGCCATTGGGTAACTCAATTAATTTGGTTATAGAGAACCCATCATAGAGAAACAGACAGAAGAAAAATTAAAAAAAAATTGTGGTGAGATGGGAAGAATATACGGCACCTTATATAAAACAATTAGACGTGGGAGGTCTTCTCATTTCCTAATCATCTGGATTTGGGATAGAGCATGACAGAAATGTGATACTTTCTATAAGATCCTCTCCCGGAATAAAGTCAGTGTCTTACTCTTTGTTTTCACAGGCACATGGCTTCCAGCACTTGCCAATTGTGGGAAAACTTTGTCACATGTTTTATCTGGCATGTTTTGGACTTGCTAGAATGTCAGCAGCCAATAGAATTTGAGTCTTTGAGACAAGAAAGCTTTATCCTCCTTCTTCTTAGCAGGCTCCATGGCCAGCCCATCTGTGTTGGCATAGTAGATAAGTTGAGTAACATCTGTTCTACTAGTATGTTGACAAACTTCAGGATCTGGGATGTCGTCACAAAGCACAGTTTTGTACATTTGTCATTTGGTGGTACTTTGTGTGAAGTCAGCTTTTTTTTGTGGTTACTTTGGGTCTAAACTAGAGTGCAACATCATCTGTTATGGTTGGGGTGACTTTGGGACTTAAGGCTTAGATAGTTGATGATATTTTTTCTATTAGTTTTTTTTTAATGAAGAACTGAAAATGGTCATCCAACTTTTAAATCCTGAGCAGAATTTGGGAAAATCAAGAATGAGAGGGAAAGTAACAACATTTCCATCACAATAGATTAAATTGGAGAAAGAGAGAGTTCCCCCAAACCCATCCCCTTTTTCAGGGCCATTGTGTATTTGGACACCAATCTTGAAATCAAACTTTCTCCAAATCGAAAGTGTCTTCAGAGTCAAAGGCTCCCTTATGGATGACATTCTTGATGAAGTGGTTGTATAGCCTGCCCATGAATACCTTGGCAAGGGGAAACTCACTACTTCCTAAAACACTATCTTTCATTGTTTGGCAGTTCTAATTTTTACAAAGCTTATTCCTAAGTTGCTCAGAAATTTAACCTTTCTGCAACTGGGATCTATTGCTTCTATTTCTGCTCAGGGGCCAAGTAGAGCAAATTTAATCTTTCTTCCACATAACAACCCTATGAGAATTCAAGGACAGCTATTTGTCCTTTCTAGTACTTTACCTCATCAGGTTAAATATACATGCCTTCCTCATTTCTTTCTTTTTCCCCAGGGGAGTTATTTTTTTAAAGATAGAAATAGATAGGTATCATGAATACTGCCTCAGTTGGTAACATTAGATTTGGTAGGGAAAAAAAGATGAAAGTAAGGTTACTATTTTTCTCTCATGAAAATAAGTCCTCTGTTACATAAATACTTTGGGGATTAATTGTCCACTAGAAAAGTTTATTGACACTTTTTCCATCCATCTATTCTCAAAATACACAATATTCTTGAAGAAACCAACTTTTGTTGACATAAGCAAGAATAGATTTTTCAACATTAGAACTGTTCTTCTTTAGACTAATTTACAGATGAGGAAAGACTTATCCAAATTAATGGTAGAAGTAGTAGTAGTAATAGTGAGAGCCAAGAATTTGAACTCAGATCCTCTGACTAGCTCCAATAAATCTATGCAATGCAACAACCTAAAATATATTCATACTATGTAGCTATAGTTTCTACAATACTACTTTTTATATTATATAGCTACTTTCTATACTATATAACCATGCCATTTCCTTTCTTTTATTTTTGTTACCTACCCTGTGCAAAACCTTCAATCTTTCCAATAGTTTTTATTTTTCGGTCACAGATTATTTAATTATGTATAGTTTATAATGACACAAACTATATTAAGTTTAAAGGTCTAATTGGATTAGCTCCCCTATCCCTATAGGTAAATTTAATGAAAACTATGCTTACAGGTCACTAGGTGATGCAGTGGATAGAATGTTGAGCCTAGAGTCAAAAAGATTTATCTTCCTGTGCTCAAATCCAGCCTCAAATACTTATTAGCTTCTTCCTTCCTTCCTTCCTTCCTTCCTTCCTTCCTTCCTTCCTTCCTTCCTTCCTTTCTCTCTCTTTTCTTTTCTTTTCTTTTCTTTTCTTTTCTTTTCTTTTCTTTTCTTTTCTTTTCTTTTCTTTTCTTTTCTTTTCTTTTCTTTTCTTTTCCTTTCCTTTCTTTTCTTTTCTTTTCTTTTCTCTTCTTTTCTTTTCTTTTGTTTGTTTGTTTCTTTCCTTTTTAATTTCAAACCCTTACCTTCTGCCTTAGAATCAATAATAGGCATTCATTCCAAGGTAGAAGAGGAGTAAGGACTTTAAGTGACTTATCCAGCGTCACATAGCCAGGAAGTATCTAAGACTTGCTTTGAACCCAGGACCTCCCATCTCCAGGGCTGGCTCTCTATGTATTGAGTCACCTAGCTGCCACTTGCTTCTGAAGATTTCAGCTATGGTTGAGGTTGCTGCCTATCACCAATTTTCTGTGGCAACAGAACCCAGCCTGAGCCAGTCTACTGTCTTCTAGCTGTATTGGTCCTTATACTCTGGTCCTTAAAACAATGGATATGGAGTTTATTAAATGCCTTCAAGGAAGGGGAGATGTAAGGATCTAATTTTATTGACTGACATGGATAGCGGAAGGCACAAACACAGCTGCTCACAGCCTTTGTGGGGTTTGGATTCAGAGATACTTTTTCTTCTTCCATGGAGAGACGCCATCACACATGTTTTCTGGTCAGTGAATGGCGAGGTTCTGTTGGCCATATGTGTACAAATGAAACAAGGTTGACCTTGAAAGAGATTTTCAGACTCTGAGTTGCACTTTGGAACAATTCCTTTATTGGGAGCTACCACTGATATGTTGTGGGTCCAAAAAACCTAAGCATCATTTCATGGATAGTGTAGCCTCTAGCAAAAGCTGCAGTTATACCACTCCAGAAAAATAATCTTTGAAGCACCTACTATGTTCCAGCCACAGTGCTAGTCACTAAGGATACGGAGACAAAAATGAAAGGTTTTGCCCTCTGGGAACTTACATTCTTTCAGGGGGAAAACAACAGGTATACATCAAAGTACTATCTCGAACACATTTATACTTATATATTCATGTAATAATGTATATCATAATTATCTTCTCAGATGGAGATATCTTTTGTTGATAGCTTATGGTGGAGATACCTTTTGTTTATGGGTGAGATTAGGTAGCCACTGGAAAATGAGGAGTTTGGACAAGATAGCTTCATACACCTCTTCCAGCTCCTCCTGAATGGTTGTATGTTTCTTCTGACATCTAACCTAAATTCCTTCCAGTGTAATGTAAGCTACACATCTTCAGATGATACAGAGAACATCTGTCTATGGGCATTCATAGAAAATCCCCTCCAATTATTCCAAAGTATGAATACACTGTCTATATCCCTCAACTTTCTTTTCTAAAGGCTTAGCAGACCCACTTTCCTTTGGGCTTTCTTCATAGGAGGCCTAGTCCTCAAAGCTTTAATCACTCTTCGAGTTCTCTGGAGCTTCTCCAAGTTCCATACAGCCCATTTCAAACAGTAGTTGTTATAGAATCCATATAAAGAAGGGCTCTGTTTTTGTTAGGGTTTCATTCCACGTGAAGGGCACCTGAGTTGGAGCAAAAAAGACTTGGGCAGGGGATGGGATGATAAAAACACCTTGCCAAATTCCCCCAAAGCTATATGTTGCTTTGCCAGTGTGGGTGTATGTTCAGAATGATTCCACATTTCCTTTTCTTGTTCAGTCTAAGAGGAGTCATTTCCCTTAAAGAGACTAGCTGAAAACACCTGTGGTCACAAGAGGAGGAAGAAGAGGGAGGATGAGCACCTTCAGCAAGTGATTCAACAATAAAAAACATCAAACTCTTCCTCCTCTAAGCTATTTCTCTATTTTGAAGGATACAAAGGACCTTGGGATGTTTTGGGTAATGGTGAATTTGTTTTTATTTCTTCCCAGTGACTTATGGTATTGTGGTCTTCCTTTTCTTTTCTTTTTGGCAGGATAATCATTCTTTTACATAGAAGATAGCAACCTCCATCCAAAAGATGTTAGAGGAGAATGAGCCAAAAACTCTTTAAAATGCTATGGAATTTTAGTGTCATGATTTGGAATTAGAAGAAGCACAGGCTCATGGAGATTTGTCTCTAGAAGGGATAGAGATTGAGAAAGGTACTTCTTCAGTTATGTTTCTTTGCCTCTAATATTTGCGAAAGATTCTCTAACTTTTTTTTTACCATTCCTTGGATAAAATTTGGTCATTCTATCTGGCTTCCAAATGGCTCCTCTAACTTTTCTTTTAGTCTGGTCAATAGGTAAGTATGAAAAAGGGTTGTCCATATGGAGGAAAGATCTCTCTTCAGAGTAAATCTGGAGCCTTTGTTTATTCATTTATTCATCCAATATTTACTGAATTCCTACTGTGTGCAGGACATTGCTCTAGAAATTCTCAAACATTTTTTTATCTCAAGATCCCTTTTTATGCTTTAAAATTAAATTGAGATGGGCTGGCTAGGTGGCTCAGTAAATTAAGTGTCAGGCCTAGAGACAGTAGGTCCTGGATTTGAATGTGGTCTCAGACACTTCCTAGCTCTGTGCTCCTAGACTAGGGACCCTGGACCACACCTTGAGAACTGCTCCTCTAGACTTTGGCTCTAGAATTGGCAAATAAGACATAGTCTCCTAAGAGGATGAGACACAAATGTAGATCATTGGGACTATTCCTGAGATTTCATTGGAATATGGAAATCCAAGTGAGGAAATTGTACAATTGACAATTCAACCACAAACAGGGAAAGGGAAAATGTTCTAAAGCTAGGCAACAACATTAGAGACCACAGAGTATGTTCAGAGACAGTAGGTATTCTAGTTTGGTGTAAGGAGTCCATAAAGGATAATAATTTGAAATGAGATTGGAAAGGAAGAGTGATGGTAGCTTATGGAGAGCCTTGAATGCCTACCAAAGTAGTTTGAACTTTAATAGGGAGGCAATAGAGAGTGACTGAAGTTTTTGAGCAGGGAAATGTATGGTCAAACCTCTATATAAGGAAGATTGGTTTGGCAGGAGTACAAAGAATGAAATGCAATTGAGAGAGAAAAAAGGCAGAAGAGGTTGTGAGGAACCTACTGTAATTCAGAAGTGGTGATGGCAGTGCTGATAATGATTGGTATACAAATGTGGTAGCCATGTATTCTCATGAGGAGAGGAATTAAGAGTAGATGAGAGAGAAGTTGGAGGCATGGGACTAGCAGGACCTAGTAACTAATTGTAAGTGGAGAATGAGGAAGGGAAGAGGAGAGGAAAGGGAGGACAACCTCAAAGTTTTAAACACAAGAAACTGGTTGAATGACTGACTTCCATTTAAGAAGAGTACTCAGGCTGTACTTGAGACTGAACTCTACCATGCCCTCAGGCTGAGTTTCTCTGTCTCCTGATGCCTCTTTTTAGCTTTCTTATATGTAGTATCTTCCTAATTAGAGTGTAAGGCAGGGACTATCTATATTTATTTGTATTCTCAGTACTTAATAAGTGGCTGGTACATAATAGGTACTTCATACAATTTTGTGAACTGATAGCTGATGAAGGGAAATAGTAAGGTTATAAAAAGGAAAAAATTTAGAAATACATAAAACATGCTTGATTTTAGACATATATAACCTGAGGTATTGATGAGAGATGTCTTCAATAATAATAATGAATAATAGCTGTCACAGATCAAGCTCTTTAAGATTTGCAAAAGGCTTTTTGCTATCATTTAACAATATTTGGGAGGTCGGTACTATTGTTATCTTTCTCTCTCTTTTTTAAACCTTTACCTTCCATCTTAGAATAAATACTATGTATTGGTTCTAAGGCAGAAGGAGTAGTAAGCGCTAAACAATGAAATTAGGTAACTTGCTTAGGGTCACACAGTTAGGAAGTGTCTGAGTTCAGATTTGAACTCAGGTTCTCTCTATTCCAGGATTGACTCTCTATCTACTGTGCCACCTGGCTTCCCTTGTCATCTCCATTTTGTGGAATCAGACAGACCCTGTAAAGGGGTTAGACTATCCCATCTTTAAAGTCCCTATCTAGTTCTCAGTTTTGGTAACTCTTTGGAAACTTCTATGTTCTTCACTGTTCTCGGGAATATGTAATGTTTATTCCTAGCTTGTATTCCTTCTACCACCTGGAATGGGGTACCCATTCCTTTCCATTGGTCTAAATCATTATCCATCCTTCAGGGTCCATTTTAGCTCCACTTTTTACATGACCTTCACCAACTTTAGTTTTGCTTCTTAATTTGCAGCCCCACATACATGTATGTAGCACACATACTTTTGGCATTTGGTTCTGTTGTCTTTTCTTGTTCTCTAATTGCCCCTCATGGACCATTCTCCCTCCTCATCTTCCTTCAAGCCTCAGCTAACCTTCTACCTTCTACAAGAAGCTGTTTCCAGTCCTACCTAATATTGGTGTCTTCCCTGTGTGTATTATCTCCAAGCGATCCTGTATAAAATTTGTTTTTAAGTAGTTGTTTGACTATTGTCTTCTCCATTAGATTTTTAACTCCTTGAGATCAGGGACTGTCCTTTAACTTTATTTGTATCCCTGGGGCTTAGCACAGCACTTGACACATGGTACATGTTTAATAAAATGTTTGATTGTTTCTCATGTCTGTATCTTGTGTCCCTGATAATCATGAGTGCAATAATAACATCCTAGACTAAATTGAACCTTGTTATTATATGTTTGGGGCAAATAGGTGACATAGAGCAGTGGGCTTAGAATCAGGAAGCCCAATTTTCCTGAATTCATATCCAACTCAGATACTTACTAGCTAACTGACCCTGGACAAGTCACTTAACCCTGTTTGCCTCAGTTTCTTCACCTGTAAAATGAATGGGAGAAGAAAATGGCAATCTACTATAGTACCTTTGCCAAGAAAACCCCAAATGGGGTCATGGAGAGTCAGATGGAAACAAATGAATTCCAAAAAAAAAAAAACAAAAACCCAAATGGCCCAAGATCTGAGATCCAATGACGAGGGTTGCATGATCAGCAAGGTGTATGTTTCCATATACCTAGAATCATTGGTAGAAGTGATCTTAGAGGTGTAATGGGGAAAATAGGAAAACTTAAGATAAGGCAGAATAGATGACAGCTTTAAGAAATCTGACCATTACAGAGGCCATCTATTGAAACTTCTCATTTTATAGATGAGGAAACAAAAGACCAAGGAAATGAAATAGCCTTCATTATAGATATATGCGTATAGCTTCAAAATGTATTGTCATATCAATAAGCACATGAGAAAGTATTCTAAATCTCTACTAATTAGAGAAATGCAAATCAAAAGAACTCTTGAGGTATCACCTCACACCTAATAGATTGGTTAAAATGACAGTAAGGGAGAGTAATGAATGTTGGAGGGGATGTGGCAAAACTGGGACATTAATGCATTGTGAACTGATCCAACCATTCTGGCTGGCAATTTGGAACTATGCTCAAAGGGTTTTAAAAGACTGTCTGCCTTTTGATCCAGCCATAGCACTGCTTGGATTATACCCCAAAGAGCTAATAAGGAAAAAGACTTGTACAAAAATATTTATAGCTGCGCTCTTTGTGGTGGCAAAAATTTGGAAAATGAGAGAATGTCCTTCAATTGGGGAATGGCTGAACAAATTGTGGTATATGCTGGTGATGGAATACTATTGTGCTAAAAGGAATAAAGAACTAGAGGAATTCCATGTGAACTGGAATGACCTCCAGGAACTGATGCAGAGTGAGAGGAGCAGAGCCAGAAGAACATTGTACATAGATACTGATACACTGTGATACAATCGAACATAACAGACTTCTCTGCTAGCAGCAATGCAAGGATCTAGAGCAAGGCTGAGGGACTTATGAGAAAGAAAATTAGCCACATTCAGAAGAACTGTGGGAGGAGAAACACAGAAGAAAAACAACTGCTTGAAAACATGGGCTGTTGGGGAGATTATTGGGGATGCAGATACTAAACAATAACTCTAGTCCAACTATCAATAATATGGAATTAGGTTTTGATCAATGATACATGTAAAACCCAGTGGAATTGTGCATTAAAGAGAAGAAGACATGGTTAGAATGACAAAATGAATGAGACCTAAGAGGAAGAGCCAGAGTATGTAGAGTTGGAAACAAGGCAAAAGTATGAAAGGAAGAAAAGAGCAGCCAGGACCACAGTATTAAAAAGGGGAAGCCCTTGTCCATCATATATTTTATCTTTCTGATACTCATTCTTACAGAGCATTGACCTTGTATTGGGCATCTCTCCACAATGCACATGAATCTGTTCCTGAAGGTTCCAGACTTCCCCCACCTAGATGAAATTGCATGCAGGTATTATATCCTGGTGCCTGCTGCTAAGCACCTCTTCTCCAGTAATGGAGAACTGAGTTCAGTGACTGAGAATCAGAGAGGCAGCCCCAGGCTGAAGCTGTGACACATCATTATCACTCAGATTGCTTTTGGCATATATTCTGTGTCTGGGTTCCAGAGGAGAATAAAATACCCCCTTCCGCTCCCTACACATGGCCTGTATGCACAGGGAGCAGACACACCACCCACGCTATTCATCGCCACCCTGAGTATTGGTAGCCAGGACCACATGGAACAAACACAGATGGAAACATGAAAGAGCACCAGACCACCCCAGATGAACAGCTGTCCCACTCCCCAGAATCCTACCTGGCCCTTCGCCCCACCCTTTCCCAGAGATGAAGAACAATGACAGAAGTTGGCCATTTTACATCTGTACCCCAGCATTGCTCTGTACATCCAGGGTCAGAGAAAGCTCCCAAAGTTCATCTTCCACCCCTATAGTGGTCTTCTGTACATGCCAACTGCAGATTGAAAGTAAGTAGACCTAGGCCAATTATCCTTTATCATATTACTTCACGTAAATGTGGCACAGAGGATGGGGGTGGGGCAAGGGGAATTAGGGAGACCTGAGTTCAAATCTGGTCTCAGATAACTTGCTGAGTGACCTTGGATAAATCCCTTAATCTCTGCCTCAGTTTCTTCAGTCATAAAATGCAGATAATAATAACATCTTCTTCCTAGGTTTGTTTTGAGAGTCAGTTGAGGTAATATTTTAAAAAAAGATTAGCACAGGTCCAGGCATATAGTGAATCCTTAATAAATACCTGTTTCCTTCCTTCCTGATTTCTCTCATCCTGATTTGCCACAATCAATAGGCTTAAATAATACCACTAAGGTTATTCCTCCTATACCATGTCTCAAAAGAACCAATATGCTTACATTCATCTACCTATCTCTCTATCTCTCTATTTATCTGCCCATCTATGATACTCTATATGTAAATTCAATTCACATAAATATTACATATGTAGGTTTTAATATATTTAGTATAGTATATATTTATAAATATAAATACTATATAAATATTATGTACATATGCAATTACTATTATACATAACATACATATATTAGAGAGAGAGATTGACTGGGAACATGCTCATTTCTCAATGAAAACTCTGAATTAAATGAAATCTAATTAAGTAATTCATTGATTCATCCAGTAATTACTTATCTAGTGCTTATTTTGTTCAAGGTGCTATGATAAAAAGTGAAGGAGATTCAAGATAAAAAAGATATGTTGCCTATCCTATAAAACATTACTACAGTCTAAAAGGAGTAATTATAATCTAAACTGAGAAAGATATAGTTTGCCAACTACTTTCATAAATATTATATTCAAATATAGTCTTGATAAATTAAAAAAAATTTTGATCATATAATCCTATTACCAGTGACAAATTCTATGCATCCTAAGTGACTTGGACTTTTTGAATTTGAAGAACACAAGATCACTCCATATTAAAGATCTGTAGCATTTCCTTGTACTACTAGAAATGACTGTTGCTAAGGTACCAGTCCCCTTCCTCAAGCTCTCCTTTCCTCCAGGGTACCAATTGAAAGTCTATTCTTGCACACTATTGAAGAATTCATCTTGATGAGGAAGAAGGAGAATTCTTTGGAACAGAAAAGAAAGAAGGAGTTTTGAGATATAGACAAAGGGATTTAAGGATGCTCTTATCAGATGACTTTAAATTCTCTTAAGGGTCGAATTAGAATTGAATTTTCTCATTGGCATAGGGATATGTATAATCTGAGACTGAAATGGGTTTAAAGACTTTAGGAGATTGGAAAATGTTTGTTGGGGAATGAGATAGTGAGTAGATATGAAACACCATCATTGTAGGTCTGAAGGCAGGGTTTAATGAAGCCAAAAAGCATGAACTTGTAGCTGATTCAAGTGTGTGATGAAGTTACCCATTATATAGGATTAACAAGATGGTGGAAAGTCAATAATCAAAGGGATTCTCAAGTCCTAGTGAGTGTTTCTTTTAAATGACTAACCATGGGGATTTAGGGTGTGTAGGAAAGCAAGAAAAATTAGAAGAGGGCTGATAGACTGAGAGAATATGAAGAAGTCAAGGGTTTGGAAATTAAAGTGAAGGAGAATAACATGCAAAGTAGAAATGAGAGAGTAGAAATGAAAGGATAAAGGTTGCAATCAGAGATAGAAATATCAAAATTTAAGATCTTGGAGGTAGAAACATTTTGAGTGAAGGTGGAATTCAGGCTGTGTTGGTGAATGGCTGAGATCTTGTTGAGGTCACTGAGATTGAGGAAATCGGAGGGCCAGAGTGTTGCATGGGTCATTGATGTGAATATACAAGTCAGTGAGGATGATCAAAGAGGGCATTTGGTGGAGAGGAAGTCTGTGGGCCATATGCTGAAGTCATTAAGGAAAGTGTAGCATTCTCTTTGTACTATTTTCCCAACCTTCACTTTTCATTAATGGGATGGGACCTCAGAGAGTAGCTAATAGGTTCAAGAGTATGTGCAATAGCACCTCTTTTGAAAACTATAGCTCCTAAGCCCCAATCAGCTTGTTTTCCATTAACAATCAGACAGTAGACATAATTAATTCTTAGCAAAGGCATTTACTAAGATGGTAGAACAAAAATAGTAGCTAATGGAAAATTCCCCCTATACACGTGGAGCACATTCTTCCACAAATAGACTCCAAGGGAAGAGCGGGCTCAAGTTTGAGGGCAGTGGCAGTGAAGCTCATTTGCAGGATGGTACTTTAGGTCCTACAAGTCCTTTCTTCATAGAGTCCTCATGCAGTTCCCCTTGGCTACAACAGTCTCTGCTGAGAGAGGGCTGCTCCTAGGGACTTGTAGAGACTGATCTTTTTCATAATCCGGCTCTTTTCTTTGTGCTAGACAGCATGCTCCCTGAAACTGTGTCCTCTGATGAAACTTCAGAAAGTCCTTTGATGACGTTCTCTGTGTCTTCCTGGGGTGTGTATCTCTGATCCTTGGTAAATGCAGTTTTTCCTATTCTTCTAAAGATTCCTTTCAAAGTTACTTGGCCTATATTGGAGGGGATGGGGAACCAGCCAACAGAAAGAAATACTCTTCTCCCTCCCTTTAGAAATCTACTCTCCAGGCAATTCCTCACTTACAATGTCTCCAAATCCAAAATCCATCCATGCCTTAGGTATTTAAAGCACTCAGAAGTGTGCCTAGTTTGCCTGTTCAGCCAATAGCATTTTTCCCTTCTCTACTCCAAGATTTTCATACCTCATAAAGGGATTGGAGCATGGCATCTCTAAAGTCAGCTTAACACTTCATTAACACCTCATGCTTACCTCCTCAGCCTTCTGTGACTACATCTACTTAAGGGCTCATAAGGAGAATCTACTTCCTTGTAAAGGTGAGAAAGAAAAAGCTGAAGGGAGTTTGGCCTTCTGAAAGGCTAATTAAAGCCCCTATTCATATGCTTGGAATTATTAAAAGACCCCATTTACCCAAGGAGAGGGGATTGAAGAATCCAAGCAGATAACTTTCATCAATTGCTCATTTAACAGGCATTTCTCAAAAAACTTAGGCATGCCAGCCACTGTGCTAAGCACTGGATAAGTCAGCAACTCAAATGAATTTCATTCTTTTCCATGGCTAAAGACAAAAGGCTGCTCTGGGTATGAATTAGCTGGATAATTGTTTCACTTTTGGTTGGGCAGATGTTATAGCTTATAAAATCCTAGAATCGAGGAATCAGAAGAGACTTTAGAAGACACCCAGTCCCACTTCCCACTTTATGCAATAATCCCTTCTGTCACATTTGACAAGCGAGCATCTCAGCTGGACTTCAACACTCCCACTAATGTTGAATTTTCCTGTTAAAAAGTGTTCCATTCTATTGTTTCACAGCCCTACTTCTTAGACATCTTTTCTTCACATTAAGAAGAAATTTGTCTTCCTATTATTTTCCAGTCATTTGTACCAGTTCTGCTCCCCTGCTGTGATAGAAAATTAATGTAATCCCTCTTCCACAGGATGACCATTCAAAATTAGAAGCCAGTAACGATATTCTCCTTGTCTTCTTCTCTTGTCCAGATGAAATATACCTAGCTCCTTAGGCATTCCTGATGTGATGATGTGCTTTCTAGATTCCTCATCTTCTCCGGACATAGTCCTGAGTGTAAAAGTCCAATTTGAAGTGTGACACAAAGGTTTGGATGCCATACATCCAGTGTTGTGATTAGGGAGTACAGCCTAACTCTCACCCCCATGTTCTGGACACTCTGCCTTTATTAAAAACTACATTCGTTTTTTTTGGTAACCACATCACAGTGTTGGCTCAATGAGTTCATGGCCAATGCAAACCCCCAGACTCTTTCTTTCTCTGTTTTTTAAATTTTTATTTTTTCCAGATTACATGTTGGTACAATTTTCAAAATTCATTTTCTGGTATTTTGCAATCCATGTTCTCTCCCTCCCTCCCACTGTCCCCTCCCCAAGTCAGGTAATGTGATATTAGTTATACATGCATTATCATATAATACATATTTCCCTATTTGCTGTATTGTGAAACAAGATTCATATTGCTTACATTAGAGAAAAATTCATGGGAGAAATCATCTTTCTAAAGAACTGCTGTCAAGCCAGGACTTTTCTATACTGCACTCATGTAATTGAGTTTTTGAAACCAAATGCAAACTTTTCTATTCATCTTTGTTAAATTTCATCTTGTTGTTTTAGGGTCCATTGAGACCCTCCCCTCTGCTCCTTATTTCTCAGGCTACCAGGATGTCTTCCCTCATAGACATCGATGGGAACATGGATAGAACAGCCAGTTAGTACTGGCTCCCATCACAGTGTCAAAATGTATGAGCATGGGGGAGTTGATAATGAGGATGGAGCAGAAGAGAAGGAGGAAGAGAAGGAAGGTAAGAAGGAAAAAGGAAGAAGAGAGAAAAGGGGAAGAAGGGATTCAAATGAGGCATAAGGAGAAGCAAAAAGGAATTCAAAGGGGGTTGTGAGAAAGAAGGAAAAGAAGAGAAAGAACAGCAAAGGATAGAAGTAAGAGAAAGGAGCAGAGAAGAGAGTGTCAACTTCTTGACTTAATACAATCTTCAGGAGTCAGTTCTAGGCACAATGTATACATTCAACAGTGATTCCATACTATGGATTAGGCTAGGTCAGTGATGGTGAACCTATGGCACAGGTGGGCCCCCCTGCCTGCACTCCACTTCCCCATACCTCCACCCTTCCCCAGTTTGTTACTAGAAAAGCAGAGGGACTCGGGTGGAGCTGGTACCCTCCCCCTCACCATCAAGCCTGATGACATTTTTTGACATCATCCACTTCTTTGCCCAGCATCCCAGTGGGAGTGCACAGGGGGTAAAGTGGGTGGTTCACAGGTGGCAGAGCTGGAGGGGAATGGAATGTTTGGGCCCCTCCCCTCCCCCTCTCTACACCTGCTGAGGACATTCCTCACTTCACCCACCTCTTCACCCAGCAGCCCAATGGGAGCACTTTCTCCTTCTCCTGTATGGGGTAAGGGGGGGCAGGGTGCATCCAGAACTCTGTAGGGGAGAGGGGCATGGCATCTGGTTTCTGGGGGCATGGGCATGGCACTTGGTGGTGCCAAGCACTCTGTCTCTAAAAGGTTTGCCACCACTGGGCTAGGTGCTTGGTGAGATTTGAGGATAAATAAGATATGAGACAGTTCCTACCTTAAGAGTGCAAGAAGTTTGGCTTTGAAAGCTATAGCTCCTCTTTCCTTTTTAGAAAGAATGCTTTTATTTTATTTTTCTCATTTGCAAGTAAGAATGTTTATATTTTATTTTTCTAATTTGCATGTAAAAATAATTTTTAACATTTGTTCTTAACATCCTTCTCTGGCTCCTCTCTCCCCTCCTTAGAAAAATAAGCATTTTGATATAGGTGACACATGCATAGCCATGCAAAACATATTTCTATATTCACCATGTTGCAAAAGAAAACAGACCAACCCCACTTCCCCAAAATAAAGAATGTTAAAAAAGTAAGTTTTGACTTGCATTCCCATTCCATCAGTTCTCTCTCTAGAGGTGGGTAGCATTTTCCATAATAAGTCCTTGGGAACTGTCTTGGATCATTGAATTGCTGAGTGTATATACAATACAAAATACAATTTTCAAAGCCAATACCCTCTTATCATTGGTCTTTCTTGATATACTTTTTTCCTTCATTCTTGACACTTTCAAAATCTGCTTATAGGGGAAGGGCCTGATCAATTCACAAAGACTGAGGTATAAATGACTAAGGAAACAACATCATGCCTCTCAGAGATCAGCCAATGGGAGCCAAAGGTCCCATTTATCCTAGGTCAAAAGTATGGAACATAATTCTAGAATCTCAAGAATGAGTTATCCACTTAAGGGAGGTATTTGGGGAGGCAGAGAAAAGCCTTTCTGGATCCTTAAAATACAGAAGTGATGGTATTTTATGGTCCTATTAAACAACACATAGTCATAGGATCATAGATGTAGAAGAAATCTTTGGGTCCATGAAGTTCCAGTCAATAAGTAATGACTAAGGAAGCACTTAATAGGGGCAGCAAGGTGGCATAGTATATAGACTATCAGCCTGGTACTGGGAGGACCTGTGTTCAAATCTAGTCTCAGACACTTCCCAGCTGCATAACACTGGGCATTTCACTTAATCCTCATTGCCTAGTCCTTGCCATTTTCCTGTCTTAGAACTGATGCTAAGACAGAAGGAAAGGTTAAAAATAAAAAAGCACTTAATTATGTGCCAGGGTCCATCTTAAAAGTTGGAAATAAAAATAAAAACAGAAAGGTAACCCTTGCCCTCAAGGAGCTTAATTCTAATGGAGAGAGACAATACACAAAAGGAGTCTGAGGAGTTAGGGATAAGTGGATAGAAATTCCCACAAGAAGGGGAGAGGTGAAAAAAAATTGAAGTGTCAGGAGCAAGATCTTGAAGAGGAATGAATATGTAAAAATAGCTGATCTGGAGATTCTGGGGGGATCTAACCAATCAGAAGAAGGAACCACAGGGGCTAAATGAACGTTCAAGATGAGAAGATTACTGTGTTATGATGAAATCTGGAGAGTAGAGAGCCTAGAGAGGAATGAAGGAGAAAAACCCTTTTCATTTTACAGGTGAGGAAACTGAGGTCCAGGGAGGGATTTTCTCTAGGTCACACAGCTCATCAGGACCTGAGGCAGATTTTTAAACTAGACCTTCATGATTCCAATTTCAGTGCTTTACCTACCATAGCACAGTTGGTCTTTGGAGCTGCACAGTTGATGTGCGTTAGTTGTTAAGACCAAGAAAACCAGCCAATCAACATTACTTACAATTTGATGTTTTTCATTATCTAGACTTTGGATATTACCGATGAGAATTTTTCTCCCATTCCCAACAGAAACCTCTTGAAATGGACAAGAATCTCAGTCAGTATGTCTATATAAATATTCACAGTGAAAGCATCAAAGGTATTTCCAAATGGATGAAAACCACTTCCTGTTCTTTACCAAATAACTAGAGCCTTTCTTACTCTAATACAACCTGCAGAATTTACTACAGCACAGTTGCACTGTGGACCCTGTCCAAGGGTACTATGAAGCTTACACTAGAAGCTTACTCTCTTCTATATCACCATCCTGTAGCATAGATCCAAGAACAGAATCCAAGTGACATCCCAGCCCATACGCTTATTTATTTCTTAAAGCACAGGGTGCCTTTCAGTAGGGTGCTTTGTAGACTGGAGGTTATTATTTTTTTTCCTTCTGTTGGCATCGGTGTTAAGGATTTCTTGCCAAATAACTTTCTAGTCTCCCTCCATGAAACTACCATTCAGGTCAATGGAAACTTGAAGTACAAAATGGTGGCAGGTTGGGTAAGTTCACCAGCTTTACAGGTCTTTTTTATTCTTTCCACAAGCTTCTCTGTTCTAAAGGCATCATTGGTGGTTTGCTCTTTGGCCGCTGTTCTTTTTTGAAATATGTCTTATGGCAGCAGGATGTACTTACTAATAGAATGATCACCTTTCAGGCACTATTTGTTTGTTTAGTTCTTTGATTATATAAAGGACACATTAAAAAACATAGTTCACAGCCATTAGCATGGTTTTCCAGCTTGTTAGTTCTGGCAAATGACATTGGGTGGGAGCTCTGTGATAAATGAGATCAATAATTTCGAGAGTGCAGTGAAATCAAATGAGCCTGTGTTATTTAAGAAAACAAACTTGTGATTGGTGAGGTGTGTGAAGAAATTTGTATTAGGGTGGCGTTCTGAGGGTGGTCACTTATCCATTCAGGACACTAAGAAAAAACATGTTAACTACTCACATGCAGACTGATGGTTGCTTTAAGAAATAAAGGAACTTGTAGTATAGACCCAGATATAGATCTCTATTACTCAGCAGCCACTTATCTTGTTTGTGGATTTTTCAAGGGTCCCTTATCTCTTTCTCTTCTCCCTCCCTGCCTCAATTCCTCTAAGTTCAATTTTTGACCATTCCACTGTTTGTTAGCATCTCTTCTTACCTAGAGGCACCTAGGTAGCCAGTGGATAGAACTCTGAGTCTGGAGCAAGAAAGATCTGAATCAGATCTAGCCTCAGATGGTTACAGCTGTGTGACCTTGGGCAAGTCATTAAACCTCCATCTGCTTCCACTTCCTCTGCTTTAAAATGGGGATAATGGCATTTACCTCACAGGGTTGTTGCAAGGATCAAATGAGATAATATTGTAGAACACTTAGCACAGTGTCTGGCACATAGTGGGTGTATTTAATAAATGGCTTCTTTCTTTCCATCAAAGGAGGGCAGCAGGAGAGGACACAAGCGAGAGATGAGTTAAGAAGTGAGACAGTTCATTCTTTTGAAATTAATGAAATTTTGGAATCATTTATAGCTTTAAATTATCTATGTTAAGAGTGTCTCCATTAGACATGGAACAACTGAGGACTAATCATATTATAAACATGCCAATAGACTGTTATAGTGCAGTGTTATTCAATGCAAGCTGTACTGAAGCCAAATATAGCAATTCTCTGCCACAGACTGCTAACATCACTTAGGGAGCCCTCGAGAATCTGAGTGCAATTTTAATAGCTTTAAACTGCACTAATTTGGGGGACTTCTCCTCTTCCTCTTCCTTCTTCTCTTCCTCTTCCTTCTCCTCTTCCTCTTCTTTCTCCTCTCCTCTTCTTCCTTTTCCTCCTTCTCTTCTTCTTCCTCCTCTTCCTCCTCTCTTCCTCCTCCCCTTCTTCCTTTTCTTCATCCTCCTCCTTCTCTTCTTTCTCCTCTTCTTCCTCTTTCTCTTCCTCCTCCTCATTTTCTTCCTCCTCTTCTTCTTCCTCTTCCTCCTCCTCTTTCTATGCCTTTTCTTCCTCCTCTTCTGTTAAGTAACTTACTCAGGGTCACACACAACTAGGAAGTATAAAATTTGAATTAAAAAAGATGAGTCTTCCTGACTCCGGGCCCAGCATTCTAAGCACTATGGTGCCATTTAGCTGTCCCTGGACACCCTATTCTTATACATTTACAGGACTAGTGTGAGGAAATCTCTTCAAACCGCTAAATAGTATATGAATGTGATCATTATTAGCAATCATAATATCTCCGATAAACAGCATCAAAAGTCTATTTATGTCTTTTTAAAAATCAATTTTTGGTCATTGAAATAAAGCACAAATACACGTTAAGAATTATTAAAGGTAAATGCGATATGAACCATGAATAATTAAATTGTAGAAATTGAAGGCAATCAGTAGGGTTAGTTTGGCTTTCACTTATGAATTTTTCTACCTGAGAGTGCTAGGATTGACTATAAGATTCTGAGCAGGACTAAGCATCAATAGTTTTCTTGGAGGCCATCCTGTCATGGGCTTTTCAATAACAATGATAATAATAATAACTTCCATTTACAGAGTAGGTTAAAGTCAGCTTTAGGCTTTATAGATATTATCTTCTTGTATTTTCACAGCAAACCTGTGAGGTAAGCTGTTATTTTTCCTGTTTTGCAGATAAGGAAACTGAGTCACAGAGAGGTGAAATGACTTTGTAAGTAAGAATAACTGGCAGCATTGTAGCTGAAGATTCTAGGGACCCTCAGGCCACTCATTCTTTTTATTATACAGAACTATTGCCTCTTAGAAATCATCTAACCAAACTTTATTTTGCAGATGAAAAAAATAAGGTGCTGGAAAGCAAAGGGCTAAGATTTGAACCCAGATCCTTTGGCTCCAAATTTATCACTCTTTCTTGAATTGATTTTACTATTGCCAAAATAGTCTCTTGTTCATTATGCTGTTTTTCTTTTTATCTAACAAATATTTTAATTATGTTTTCATTCCTAATTACATATAGAAATAGTTTTAAACATGTTTTCTGATATTTTGTGATCCAATCATTACGCTTTTTTGAGAAAGCAAACAGAAAGTCTTCACAAATGACTAGGTAATGAATAAGTAGTTTTTAAAAGTTTATTGACATTTCCTCTTTTAGTCTGAAAATCTTAATTGGCTAATTTCCCAATTATGGGGTTTTGTCTTCATGAGTTGAGAAGATTTTACTGGGTTCATATTTTTGTTCATCAAAACATCTCCACAAATTAATCATTCATGGGGAGTATAGAGCCCTGGACCTGGAGGTAGGAAGATGTGAGTTCAAATCCAGCCTCAGACACTAACTGTGACTCTGGGCAAGTCGCTTAATCCTGTTTCCCTCGGTTACCTCATCTACTAAATAAGCTAGAGAAGGGAATGGTAAATTATGTCAGTATGTGTGCTGAGAAAACTCCAAATGGGGTCACAATGCATTGGACTCAACTTACCAAACAACAACAAAACATATGCTACGAACTGTCTTAGGTGCACCATTGATAAAAATACAAAAATGAGCTAGTTCCTGCCCTCAAAGAGCTTCCATTCTACTGAGGAAAATGCAAGAGGCACTTATTGGTCAGTCATTTTTCAGTCATATTTGACTGTTTGTGTCTAAGCTGGATGTGAACTCAGATTTTCTTGACTCCAAGTCTGGCACATGGCACCACCTAGTTGCCCACAATGGGCATGTGATGAAGTAAACTTAGGATATATCCAAAATAAATATATAACGATGAAGGAAAGAAATACACCAACAAGAGAATCAGGAGAAACCACTTACATGACCCTAATGACAAATCGTGAGCCTGGCAAATTCTTTCCTGCACTCAGCTATATAGTGAAGCTATTTTATTTTTTATTTTTTTATTTTAAACGCTTAACTTCTGTGTATTGGCTCCTAGGTGGAAGAGTGGTAAGGGTGGGCAGTGGGGGTCAAGTGACTTGCCCAGGGTCACACAGCTGGGAAGTGTCTGAGGCCAGATTTGAACCTAGGACCTCCCGTCTGTAGGCCTGGCTCTCAATCCACTGAACTACCCAGCTGCCCCTAGTGAAGCTATTTTTGATATATGTTGAACACATACATTCTTAACTTGGGGGCCATGAACTTGTTTTTTTAGTTTTATATACACGTACATCTTTTTGTCAAATGATGCCTTCTCTAGCATGGGGAAGAGGGAAAGAAGGGAAGGAAACACGGGGGAACTTTAAAGTAACAAACAAATTCATGAATTAGTCATTTAACAGATATTTTGATAATAGCTTTTCAATGTATTTGATTTCCTGTGTAATCTTATGCATTATATTTTACACATTTAAAAACAGTCTTCTGAGAAAAGCTCTCTAAGACTTCAACAGATTGCCAAAGGAGTTCAGGACACAAAAAAAAGAGATAAAACCCTGTTTTTTTTACTGTATTTATCTTTTTTAACTATATATTTTTATTTTGTTATCATATCATACTTGTATTTTTTTTTACTGTCTTTTATTTACTGGATTTTACTGGACTTATCAGTAAAAAAAACTAGATCTATTCTTTTAGGTTCCTTTTCCTTTTGATTGTGAGCCATAAACAATAGAGAAGCATTCAATTCATCATTATGTTTAAAAACAAAACCAGACAGTCAGCTAGGGGGCTCAATAGTTTGAGTGCTAGGCCCAGAGACAGAAGGTCCTAGGTTCAAATCTGGTCCCAGACACTTCCTAGCTGTGTCGCCCTGGGCAAGTCACTTAATCCCCATTTGCTTAGCCTTCCCTGCCCTTTTGCCTTGGAACCAATACAAGTATCGATTCTAATATAGAAGGCAAAGGTTTTAAAAACAAAATAAAAACAGACAAATTCTAAGGCTTTTTTTCTTTACTCACCAAAAAAAATCACCTTTATGATTTTAATATTTAAATCTTTTAATCTTTTAATTAATAATTCAATCTATTCATAGAATTATATAATTAAATATAATTTATTTATGTTAATTATATATAATAATAAAAATAGTTACATATACTTAATTTAATTTAATTAATAAAATTTAAATTTAAATTTAAGTTTATTTTGAAACTTAATTTTAAAAATTTTATTTAACTATACTATATATTTTAGTTTTCAAATTAAATTTTATTTTTCAATAAATTATTTTCTTTCAGTGGTCTTTTCTTTTTAAATTCACATTTTGTCCAAAAATCGAGTAGATCAATAAGTCTTTAAATAAAAAAACAAGATGATAATTAAAATAACAGCATTATGCATACTAGTAAAAAAAAAGTTACTATGCTACTAAAAAAAAGTTAATGCCCTTTGCTTAGTGACTGATTTTTAAAAAGCTTCAGGGTGCTTAGGCATCTACATGGACCCAAAAGATCATTCTCCTTATCCCTTCTCACAAAAATGGGAGCAGCAACAGCAGTAGCTAATAGCTAATATTTACAAAGGCTGGCAAAACTTTATTATTATTGATCCCATTTTGCAGATGAAGAAACTGAACCTTAAAGAGTTTTGTGACTTGTCCCTATCACACATCTCGTAAGTATAGAAAGGGATATTTTTAACCTAGATACTTTCTGACTACAGATCTTTGGCTCCTTTCCATTCCACCAACTCTCAAGTGGCCACCTAATAAACTAATTAAAAGTTAGGACTTGCTCGAATAAAACTATACTGAGTTAGGATGTAATTTGCCTAAAAAGGGTCAGTTTTTAAAGTTTATAGGTGCTAAGAAGTAAGGACCTTTAGCAGTAAAAGTTTTGTGAATCAGTAAAAAAAAACAAAGCATTCTGAATGGGGGATCAGAAAACTACATTATTGTAGATCTTTTGTTTCTGAGCAATTGAAAAAGACTTTAAGGACCATCTATGCTTGGATTCTACTTTTAGGACCATGCTAGTCTCTGGGCATGCTACTTTAATAAAACCCCTGTTGCCTATATGGCTTAAGAAACTCTAACCTCAAGGAGGAAATGAGTCAGGATTCTAGCTACCAAAGTCCTTGGAAATCTGTGATTGGTCAAAATGGCACATCTAGTGAATTGATGTAACATTTACTGGAGATGCTGCTCTTGTTTAGGGGGTTCTAGATCGTCTTTGGAGCTGGGAGGATGTGATCCTTCAGTATATCATTTTGGCCACTCCTTTCCTCTCCCTCCTCCACATTTCTCTTCACCTTCCTTCCTTCCTTGGCAAGGAAAGGACTTAGAAGTAATAAGAATTCATTAAATTCCTAAACATTTTCTACCTGGTGCCATTTCTGCTGATTTTCACTCATTAGGTTATGCTCTTATTTAGGCAAAAAGAGGCACATTCTTTTCCTTTCCAGAATCATAAATGAGAAAGAATGATGTAGTAGATAGAAAACTGGCTTTGGAGCCAGGAAAACTTAGATTCATGTCCTTTCTCTAACACATGTTAGATGTGTGACACGAGGACAAGAAATGTAATCCCTTGGAATTCTAAGCAACTCTTGAAGTATATAAATATCAGAGAAGTTATTGACCTTTGTTGGTAGAGAGAATTTCTTATTTGGTACAGCACCACAATAGTGAAGTCACAGGTCTAGCCCCTGCCCCTTCTAGAATTATAGTTTCAGAATCATAGAATTGGACAAGGCCTTTGAGGTCATCAAGT
Source organism: Gracilinanus agilis (assembly GCF_016433145.1). NCBI lineage: Eukaryota > Metazoa > Chordata > Mammalia > Didelphimorphia > Didelphidae > Gracilinanus > Gracilinanus agilis. Next base: position 57,617,594 of record NC_058135.1, read on the forward strand.
CTAACCCAACCCATCTCCATCCCAAATGTTCCTATGAACTATTTATGCCCAACCTGTGGTAGAACCTCCAGAGCCCATGTTGATCTGATAAACCACAGTCAGCCACATTGATCCAAACATTATGATGGTGTTTGAGTACAAAGAACCATGAGTCTAACCATTGCTACCCCTATACCCGCCCTCTCCAAACATAAATACAGTGGCAGCTAGGTGGTACAATGGATAGAGCTCTAGGCTTGGAGTTGGGAGTTCTTGGGTTCAAATCTGGCTTCGGACACTCCCTATCTGTGAGACTCTGAACAAGTCATTTAACCATTTAACCTGTTTACTAGTCCTTACACTTCTGTCTTAGAGTTATTACCCAGACAGAAAGTAAGAGTTATAAATTAATAAATAAATATGTGTATGTATATAAATATAGCCAGGTCCCAGTGAGTGTGAATAATAAAGCGGTTGCATCATTCAAATTTGTACCACATATTTCCACTGGGCTTGAACCAAAGACCATCTCTTACATCATTATCGTTTGGAATAGTGCAAATGCAAACACCTGTGAACATTTCAGGGGATTGGCTATTGGCATTATCTATACTTAGTTGTATCCTCCAGGCTTTCTATCTTAAGACACCATTGGTTTTTTTCTGTAGCCATATCACATTGTGAATTTAGGATGAGTTAGAAGTTAATTAAAACCTCTAAATCTTTTTTTGTGAAATGCTTAAGTACTATACTGCATTTCTGCAGTGAATTTTTAAAAAATCAGTTATAGAACTTTATATTGGCCCTTACCAAATGCCATTTAATGTAGCAATTTTCATTTACCAGATTTGACCCATCATTCTAGTCTATCTAGACCTTTCAGAATCTTGTGTCTTGTCATCCATCATGCTATTGGCCAGTCCTAGGCTAGTACCTTTGACTTGGAATCAGGAAGACCAAGACAAATTCTCCTTAAGCCACTATCTAGCTATGTGACTCTAGACAAGTCACTTAAACTATCTGGGTCTTTTCTGTAAAATGAGGGAGTAGGATGAACATTATGGTCACACCAAAGATTTGGAAATTGTGCCATCTAGTCCCTCTTCCCAAGGATATGGTAGCGGTAATTTTCCAGAGGATCTAGACCAAGGAATAGCTTTCACTTTTTGATTCTAATAATTCATTGGAGCCAATATTAATTAATTTAGGATTAAATTAATGTTCAAATAAATTTAATTTTAAATTTTAAAATAAATTAATTGTTTAAGTCAATTAAAAAAAATGGACACAGACATCCAGCTGACTTTGCTACACAGGTGGGGATGCCGCCATAGGCTGGTGCCCCATGTACTCAAATAACAAAGGGTTAAAATGTAAGCTGAGAGTGGCTAAGAATTCACTTCCTGCCATGCATTTGCCAGCCTTTGCTGGCTTTGAGTACAGGAACTTTGATGGGGGCAAAAGTCAGATGTTGTAAGGAAAGTGAGCTGACAGCTGCCTGTCTGGAAGCTAATACAGCCCCCAGCCATATACCTGTGACTGTATGTTTTTCACAAGGATGGAAATCATTTAGTGCTTGAATCAAGCATAGCATTCCTTTTATTACTCCTTTGAAGAGTAACTTAATTCTTTAGGATGTGTGTGTATGTTTGTGTGTGTGTGTGTGTGTGTGTGTGTGTGTGTGTGTGTGTGTGTGTGTTTAAAAGTACAAAGCTTCAAAGAGGAAATTGAATGTTCAGGGAAACATGAGACCTCTGAATATTGATTATAATATATAGGTGTCCAGATGATGGTGTATGAATTGGATCTGGGGATTGTGGGGTGGTAAGAAGGTCCTTACAGGAAGCCAGCTGTCGTCAGTAGTACTACTAATTCTAAATGGCCAATCCAGCCTGTCTACAGCTTCTGTTGATCTAAGAAGTGGTGGAAAATGAAGTGTAATCAATTCAGCTTTGACTTATGGAACCTTGTGTTAAAATACCTATTGCTCAGTCTTTATCAGCTGTGTCTGGCTCTTTATGACGCCCTGGATTTTCTTGACAAAGATCCTTGGAATGGTTTGCCATTTCTTTCTCCAGCTCATTTTCCAGATGAGGAAATGGAGGCAAACAGGACTAAGTGACTTGCCCAGATTCACATAGCTAGTTTGTGTCTAAGGCCAGATTAGAACTCAAGAAGATGGGTGTTCCTGATTCCAGGCCCTGCACTCTATCCTCTGTGCCACCTAGAACTCAGCTGAAAATAGCTCTGAATAATCTTTCTTGATTGTCCTGGGCTTTTCAAAACCAGGAGAGAACTCTGATGTGGACTCTCTCTGTCCTAGGGAGTGCCGTGAGGGAATTAGCAGAACAGCTTGGTGAATGGGAAATGTCTAGAGCAGAAAGGACCCAGATCCTCAGGGAGAATAGAATTCAGGCTCTATGACCTTGGTCAAGAACAAGGTAAGAAAAAGAGGAGTACCATTTTGGGCTCCTCATTGAATTCTGATATCTTCCATGAAACACCAATCACCTGTAAAGTGACTGTATGTAGGCAAGCTAGACACCAGAGAAAGACCTATGTTCATCCTTCCCCCTCCTCAAACTTCCTGAGAAATTGTAAGATCCACTACTTCTTAGCTCCCATCTCTCTGATACTATTGCCCATTCTGGTCTCAGATGAAGAGGCGGCCATTCTTCTTTCCAAAGCCAACCCCTCTACACGCACCCTTCATTCTATCCTATTTACTCCTACCTTTTTCATCAGATTGCCCTTTCTCTAGTAATCAGTCTCATCTATCTTGTTTCATTCCCAGATGCCTAGAAACCTGTCTAAGTATCTCCTTAAAAAAATCAAACCCTCCCTAGATCCTATCATCCTCTGTCAGCTGTCATCCTCTAGCTTTCCATTTCTTCTCAGTTAAACTTGAAAGAGCCATATACAATCAGTACCTGCCCTTCCTTTCCTCTCTCAAACCCTGTAAGATCTGAATTCAAGCTTCATCATTCAATTAAAACTCTCTGTCATTATTAATAATATCTTAATTGCCAAATTGAATTGTCTCTTCAATTCTCATCCCTTGTGATCTCTCAGCAGTATCTAACTGTGCTGACTCCCCTTTTGTTCCTAGGCAATTTCTTATCTCCTCATTTTATAGATAAAGAAAGGCTCAGTCTCCAATCCATCCTCTACTCACCTACCAAAATATTTTTTCTTAAAGTGTAGGTTTTACCATTACCCTTCCTCTTCCTCAATTCAATAAATTTCAGTGGCTTCCTATTATTTGTTCTAGCCTGACACATAATAAGGAAGTGCTTCATATATGCTGTTGATTAATTGGTTGGAGTCTACAGTAAAGGTTGAACATTCTTTTAAGTCAAAGTCAAGGTATTCACCAACACAAGAAGAAACCTAGTTACTCTGACTTTTCCCTATGGATAATGCCATAATGGAAAATGTGATGTGGAAAGGGAAAGATGAAGGGATTGGGGTTGCACTGGGTAGCATTTAAAAAAATAATATTTTTTGATGCCAGATAAGCCAGAGGGTATTCAACTATCTGGATAATCTCTACTATTCTGGGTGACTAGAAAACAAAAGGTTTTGACTGGCAAAACGTTTTTTCTAGTTTGTTAACTTTACGATTTTATTGTGCTGTATGATCCTGGGCAGGTCACTTAACCCCAATTGCCTAGCCCCTACTATTCTTAGGTCCTAGAATTAAGTTGATTCTAAGACAGAAAGTAAGAATTTTTTTTTTTAAAGAGGAGATTCCTTTTGGGGAGTTGTTTGTTTGTCTGTTTGTTTGCTTTTGGAGGGGGAGGAAGGTGAGCCCTATGATTTTTTTTATTTTTTAAACATTTATTAATATTCATTTTTAACATACTTACATGATTCATGCTCCTACTTTCCACTTCACCCCCCGCATTCCCCCCACCTATGGCTGACCCACATTTCCACTGGTTTTATCATGTATCATTGATCAAGACCTATTTCCAAATTGTTGATAGTTGCATTGGTGTGGTAGTTTCAAGTCTACATCCTCAATCATGTCCACACCAAACCATGTGTTCAAGCAATTGTTTTTCTTATATGTTTCCTCTCCTGCAGTCCTTCCTCTGAATGTGCGTAGCGTTCTTTTCCATAAATCCCTCAGAGATTGCATTGCTGCCAGCACAGCAGCATTCCACTACATTCGATTTTACCACAGTGTATCAGTCTCTGTGTACAGTGTTCTTCTGGCTATGCTCCTTTCACTCTGCACCAATTCCTGGAGGTCTTTCCAGTTCACCAGGAATTCCTCCAGTTTATTATTCCTTTGAGCGCAATAGTATTCCATCACCAGTATATACCACAATTTGTTCAGCCATTCCCCAATTAAAAGACATACCCTCCTTTTCCAGTTTTTTGCCACCACAAAAAGCGCAGCTATAAATATTTTCATACAAGTCTGTTTATTTATGATCTCTTTGGGGTACAAACCCAACAATGGTATGGCTGGATCAAAGGGCAGGCATTCTTTTATAGCCCTTTGAGCATAGTTCCAAATTGCCAGCCAGAATGGTTGGATCAGTTCACAACTCCACCAGCAATGCATTAATGTCCCAATTTTGCCACATCCCCTTCAGCATTCATTACTCTCCCCTTCTTTCATTTTAGCCAATCTTCTAGGTGTGAGGTGATACCTCAGAGTTGTTTTGATTTGCATTTCTCTAATTATTAGAGATTTAGAACACTTTCTCATGTGCTTATCGATACTTTTGATTTCTTTACCTGAAAATTGCCTATTCATTTACTTGCCCATTTATCAACTGGAGAATGGCTGATTTTTTATACAATTGCTTTAACTCCTTGTATATTTGAGTAATTAGACCCCTGTCAGAGTTTTTTGTTATAAAGATTTTTTCCCAATTTGTTGTTTCCCTTCTGATTTTGACTACATTGTTTTTGTTTGTACAAAAACTTTTTAGTTTAATATAATCAAAACCATTTAATTTACATTTTGTAATTTTCTCTTACTGTTGCTTGGTTGTAAAATCTTTCCTTTCCCAGAGATCTAACAAGTATACCATTCTGTGTTCACTTAACTTATTTATAGTTTCCCTCTTTATATTCAAGTCATTCACCTATGCTGAATTTATCTTGGTGTAGGGTGAGAGATGTTGATCTAGAGGTAATCTCTCCCATATTGTTTTCCAAATTTCCCAGCAGTTTTTCTCAAATAGTGGATTCATGTCCCAAAAGTTGGGCTCTTTGGGTTTATCAAACACTGTGTTGCAGATGTCATTAACCCCAAGTCTATTCCACTGATCCTCCTCTCTGTCTCTTAGCCAGTACCATATTGTTTTGATGACTGCTGCTTTATAGTATAGTTTAATATCTGGTACTGCTAGGCCCCCTTCCTTCACATTTTTTTTTCATTATTTCCCTTAATATTCTTGATCTTTTGTTATTCCAAATGAAATGTATTATAGCTTTTTCTAATTCAGTAAAGAAGTTTTTTGGTAGCTTGATAGGTATGGCACTAAATAGGTAAATTAATTTGGGTAGAATGGTCATTTTTTTTATGTTAGCTCGTCCTACCCATGAGCAATCAATGGTTTTCCAATTGTTTAGATCCAGTTTTATTTGTTTGGAAAGTGTTTTATAGTTTTTTTTTTGGTATAATTGCTATGTTTGTTTTGGTAGATAGATTCCCAAGTATTTTATATTGTCTAGGGTGATTTTAAATGATGTTTCTCTTTCTACCTCTTGCTGCTCTAATGTGTTGGAAATATATAGAAATGCTTATGATTTATGTGCATTTATTTTGTATCCTGCAACTTTGCTAAAGTTGTTGATTATTTCTACAAGCTTCTTAGTTGATTCTCTAGGATCTTTTAAGTAGACCATCATATCATCTGCAAAGAGTGATAACTTAGTCTCCTCATTGTCTGTTTTGATACCTTCAATTTCTTTTTCTTCTCTAATTGCTACTGCTAGTGTTTCTAGTACAATGTTAAATAATAGAAGTGATAATGGGCATCCTTGTTTCACACCTGATCTTATTGGAGAGGCTTCTAATTTATCCCCTTTGGATATGATGCTTGTTGATGGTTTTAGGTATATACTGTTTATTATTTTTAGGAAAGGTCCTTCTATTCCTATACTTTTCAGTGTTTTCATTAGGAATGGATGCTGCATTTTCTCAAAGGCTTTTTCAGCATCTATTGAGATAATCATGTGATTTTTGTTTGTTAGACTGTTGATATGGTCAATTATGTGGATGGTTTTCCTAATGTTGAACCATCCTTGCTTTCCTGGTATAAATCCCACCTGATCATGGTGGATGATCTTCTTAATTACTTGCTGGAGTCTCTTTGCTAGTATTCTATTTAAGATTTTTGCATCTATGTTCATTAGGGAGATTGGTCTGTAGTTTTCTTTCTCTGTTTTTGGTCTCCCTGGCTTTGGAATCAGTACCATATTTGTGTCATAAAAGGAATTTGGTAGGACTCCTTCTTTGTTTATCATATCAAATAATTTGTATAGTATTGGGATTAGTTGCTCTTTAAATGTCTGATAGAATTCACTTGTGAATCCATCAGGCCCTGGCGATTTTTTCTTAGGGAGTTCTTTGATGGCTTGTTCAATTTCTTTTTCTGATATGGGATTATTTAGGTATTCTATTTCTTCTGCTGTTAATCTAGGCAATTTATATTTTTGTGAATATTCATCCATACCTCCTAAATTGTTATATTTATTGGCATATAATTGGGCAAAATAGTTTTTAATGATTGCCTTAATTTCCCCTTCATTAGAGGTGAGGTCTCCCTTTTCATCTTTGAGACTGTCAATTTGTTTTCCTCTTTCCTTTTTTTTATCAGATTGACCAGTACTTTGTCTATTTTATCTGTTTTTTCAAAATACCAGCTTCTATCTTATTTATTAATTCAATAGTTCTTTTACTTTCAATTTTATTAATTTCTCCCTTGATTTTTAGTATTTCTAATTTAGTTTTCATCTGGGGATTTTTAATTTGCAACCTTTCTAATTTTTTGAGTTGCATGCCCAATTCATTAATCTCTTTCCTCCTTAATTTGTTAATATATGCACTCAAGGATATAAATTTCCCCCTTAGTACTGCCTTGGCCGCATCCCACAGAGTTTGGTAGGATGTCTCATCATTGTCATTCTCTTCAATGAAATTGTTGATTGTTTCTATGATTTCTTCTTTGACTAATTGGTTTTGGAGAATCATATTGTTTAATTTCCAATTGGTTTTTGATTTGCCTGTCCAGGTGCCCTTACTAATTATTATTTGTATTGCATTATGATCTGAGAAGGTTACATTTATTATTTCTGCTCTTTTGCATTTGTTTGGAATGTTGCTATGCCCTATAACATGGTCAACCTTTGTGAATGCACCATGTGCAGCTGAAAAGAAGGTGTATTCCTTTTTGTCCCTATTTATTTTTCTCCACATATCAATTAAATCTAATTTTTCTAGGACTTCATTCACTTCTCTTACCTCTTTCTTATTTATTTTTTGGTTTGATTTTTCTAGATCTGAAAGAGGAATATTTAGATCTCCCACTATTATGATTTTACTATCTATTTCCTTCTTGAGCTCTGCCAGTTTCTCCTTTATGAATTTGGATGCTATGCCACTTGGTGCATACATATTGAGGAGTGTTATTTCATTGTTATACTGCCTTTAACCAGGATGTAATGACCTTCCCTGTCTTTTTTAATCAAATCTATTTTTACTGTAGCTTTGTCAGAAATTACAATAGCCAGCGTCCGGGTTAAGATGGCAGCAGAGTAAAAAGCAGCTCTTAACCTCTCCTGACCGAAACACACAAGACTCCTCAAGGGGACATAAAAACAAGTTGAGACGAATGGAGGAACCCCACAACAGGATGCAGCATGGAAGGTACGTGGAATCGGGACATTTCCATGCTATAAAGGGGTGAAACAGCTCTCACTAAATCGTGGGCTGAACAACCACCCCACCTCACAACCTCCACACACACCACCTATAGCACCGAAGCCAGCTAAAAAGAAATAGAGCAAGTTTGGGGCACCCATTGAGTCATTGGCAGCTCCAGGGCCTGTTCCTGAGAGCAGCAAGATTTAGGTCCCCAAAAAGCTAAAGAACGCACACGAACTCTGAGCGCGGACGCAGAGCGCAGGCGCGGGTGGAGGCAGACACAGCCGCGAGTTAAGGCTCTGAAACCCTGAGTTGGGAACCAGTGCAGATTGGTATACGACTGTGGAAGCAGCGCCCTGAGACTTGTAAAGAAACCTCCAGCAGAGGATCAAGCAAGGGGGTCCACCAGGGGGCTTGACCTTGGAAAAAACCAGACCTCAGACTTCAGGAGCCAAAAGACCGCAGACAGTCACTGAGCGTGAGGATAAAGCTGAGAAGCTGCTGGGCTAATGATGGCTACCCAGACTCAGGAAGTTCAGAAGAGAAAGATTAACAACAAGAAAAAGAAGTCTTTAACACTCGACAACTTTTACACAGAGAAAATCCAGACAACCGAGCAAACAGAGGAAGAGAACAAACAAGCTTCCAGACACTCCTCAAATAAGGAAAACGGGTCACAAGCTATGGAAGAGTTCAAAACTGAGATTTTGAGGAAGATGGAAGAGATCTGGCAAGAAAATAACAGTTTAAAAGGTAGAATCTTGCAATTGGAAAGTGAGGCTCAGAAATCAAATTAACTGATAAGCAAATTGAACACCAGAAATGACCAGATCAAAAAAGGAAAACCAGAAGATTATAGCTGAAAACCAAAAGATCATAGCCGAAAACCAAAAGATTATAGCCAAAAACCAGTCCCTAAAGGCTAGAATTGAGCAATTAGAAGCTAATGATCTCTCAAGACAACAAGAACAAATAAAATAAAGTCAAAAGACTGAAAAAATAGAAGGAAACATGAAATATTTCAATGAGAAAGTGACAGACCAAGAAAACTGGTCTAGAAGAGACAATTTGAGAATCATTGGTCTTCCAAAAAAAACCCAGAAATTAATAGAAACCTGGACTCTATACTAAAAGAAATTATTGAGCAAAATTGCCCTGAAGTCCTACAACAAGAGGGCAATATAGACATTGAAAGGATCCATAGAACACCCGCGACATTCAATCCAGATGAGAAAACGCCCAGGAATATAATTGCCAAATTCAAGAGCTTCCAAGCAAAAGAAAAAATCTTACAAGAAGCCAGAAAGAGACAATTCAAATATCAAGGAGCACCAATCAGGATCACACAGGATCTGGCAGCCTCCACACTAAAAGACCACAAGGCTTGGAATACAATATTCAGAAAGACAAGACAGCTGGGCCTGCAACCACGGATCAACGATCCATCAAAATTGACTATATATTTCCAGGGGAAAGTATGGGCATTCAACAAAATTGAAGAATTCCAAGTATTTGCACAGAAAAGACCAGGGCTAAATGGAAAGTCTGATATACAGCCACAAAAATCGAGAGAAACATGAAAAGGTAAATAAGAAACAGAGGGGAAAGAAAGAAAACTCATAATTTTTAAATTTGCCTTTTTAAGGGCCTCAGTAAGATCTAATTATCTGTATTCCTATGTAGAGAAATGTTATGTATAATTCTCTGTAGTGAACTCTATTCACTATTATAGTATTCACTATTATAGTAATCAGAAGAATAATTCACAGGGAGAGGGTGGAACACTAAATAATCTAAGAAGACATGGGGGATGGAAAAGAGGGGGTGAATAGTAGGGGACAGCAAGAGAAACTTGAGTGAATAAGAAAAATAGGATATTCTATTACACACAAAGAGGGTATGGGAAGGAGAGGGGACAAATACTATTATAAGAAGGAGAGGAAGAGAACATTAAGAGGTAATAATCAAACCTTACTCTCAGTGTAATCAACCCGGAGAGGGAAGAGTAGCTATACTATACATTGGGACATAAAACTCTTATCTAACCCTTCTGAGAAAATCAGAAGGGATAAACCAAGGGGAGCAGGGGAGTGGGGAGGTCAAAAAAAGGGAGGGGAGAAGAAGGGGGAAGGAATTCATAAGGCCTTTAAAAACAAAAAGAGGGGAAAAATAAGGGAGGGGTTAGAAAGGGAAGTCAGTCAAGGGAGGGGATAAGGGATACCATTTAAAGCAAACTACTTAATAGCCACTCCTGCCTTCTTTTTCTCATTTGACGCCCAAAAGATTTTGCTCAAGCCCTGTACCTTAAACTTGTGTATGTCCACCCGTCTCTTATGTGTTTCTTGTAGACAACTTATGGTAGGATTTTGGTTTCCAATCCACTCTGCTATTTGCTTCCGTTTTATGAGTGAGTTCATCCCATTCACATTCAGAGTTATAATCATCAGTTGTGCATTTGCTGACATTTTCGTATCCTCCCCTATTCCTACCCCCTTTTTCTTATACTATTTCCTTTTAAACCAGTGGTTTGCTATTAAGCCGCTATCCCTTATCTCCTCCCTTGATTAACTTCCCTTTCTAACCCCTCCCTTATTTTTCCCCTCTTTTTGTTTTTAAAGGCCTTATGAATTCCTTCCCCCTTCTTCTCCCCTCCCTTTTTTTGACCTCACCACTCCCCTGCTCCCCTTGGTTTATCCCTTCTGACTTTCTCAGTAGGGTTAGATAGAGTTTTATATCCCAATGGATAATATAGCTACTCTTCCCTCTCCAGGTTGATTACACTGAGAGTAAGGTTTAAATATTACCTCTTAATGCTCTCTTCCTCTCCTTCTTATAATAGTATTTGTCCCCTCCCCTTCCCATGCCCTCTTTGTGTGTAATAGAATATCCTATTTTTCTTATTCTCTCAAGTCTCTCTTGGTGTCCCCTACTCTTCACCCCCCTCTTTCCACCCCCATATCATCTTAGACCTTTTAGTATTCCACCCTCTCCCTATGAATTATTCTTCTGATTACTATAATAGTGAATACTATAATAGTGAATAGAGTTCACTACAGATCCTGATTGGTGCTCCTTGATATTTGAATTGTCTCTTTCTGGCTTCTTGTAAGATTTTTCTTTTACTTGGAAGTTCTTGAATTTGGCTATTATATTCCTGGGCATTTTCTTATCTGGATCGAATGTAGCGGGTATTCTATGGATCCTTTCAATGTCTATATTGCCCTCTTGTTGTAGGACTTCAGGGCAATTTTGCTCAATAATTTCTTTTAGTATGGAGTCCAAATTTCTATTAATTTCTGCTTTTTCAGGGAGACCAATGAATTTCAAATTGTGTCTTCTAGATCGGTTTTCTTGGTCTGTCACTTTCTCATTTAGATATTTCATGTATCCTTCTATTTTTTCAGTCTTTTGACTTTGTTTTATTTGTTCTTGCTGTCTTGAGAGATCATTAGCATCTAATTGCTCTATTCTAGCCTTTAGGGACTGGTTTTCCTTTTCAATCTGGTCATTTCTGGTGTTCAATTTGCTTTTCAGTTCATTTGATTTCTGAGCCTCACTTTCCAATTGCAAAATTCTGCCTTTAAAACTGTTATTTTCTTGCCTGATTTCCTTTTGAGCTATTTCCCATTTCTCTAGCCAAATCTTTTCCAACTTTCTCATCATCTCAGATTTGAACTCTTCAAGAGCTTGTGACCAGTTTTCATTATTTTGGGAGGGTTTGGATGTGATTGCTTGTTTGTTCTCCTCTTCTGTTTGCTCTGTTGTCTGGATTTTCTCTGTGTAAAAGTTGTCGAGTGTTAAAGATTTCTTCTTCTTGTTGTGAATCTTTCTCTTCTGGGCTCCTGATTCTGGGTTGCCATTGTTAGCCCAGCCCTTTCTCAGCTTTATTCTCTCGCTTAGGGTCTGTCTCTGCTCTTTAGGCTCCTGAGGTCTCTGATCTGGTTTTTCTCAAGGTCAAGCCCCCTGGTGGACCCCCTTGCTTGATCCTCTGCCGGAGGTTCTTTTACAAGTCTCAGGGCGCTGCTTCCACAGTCGTATACCTGTCTGCACTGGTTCCCCACTCAGGGTTTCAGAGCTTTCGCTCACATCTGTGTCCACCTCCGCCCGCACCTGTGCTCCGTGTCCCCACTCAAAATCCGTGTGCGTTTTTAGCCTATTGGGGTCCTTAGTCTTGCTGCTCTCAGGAACAGGCCCTAGAACTGCCAATGACTTAATGAGTGCCCCAAACTTGCTCTATTTCTTTTAAGCTGGCTTTGGTGTTGTAGGTGGTGTGTGTGTGTGTGGGGGGGTGGTTTCTCAGCCAGCGATTCAGTGAGAGCTATTTCACTCCTTTATAGCCTGGAAATGCCCCGATTCCACGTAACTTCCACACTGTGCCTTGTTGTGGGGTCCCCCCATTCGTCTGGATTTGTTTTTATGTTCCCTTGAGGAGTCCTGTATTTTTTGGTTAGGAGAGGTTGTCACTGCTTTTTACTCTGCCGCCATCTTAACCCAGACTTGAGCCCTATGATTTTAATGGTATAAGGAACTCCCAGTGAGGAAACTCCCTTTACCAATGCAGATCAATACCTGCTTTGGAACTTTATGGTCTTAGATATTAAGTGACCAGGGTTATATAGCCAGTATACAACAGAGGGAGGACTTGAATCTAGGTCTTCCTAACTCCCTGGCTATCCACTTTTTCCACTGTGTCATGACAGCGTTGTTCTAATAAAATTAAACCCTAGTTATGTCAAGTCAAAGAGTCAGGGTGGCAAATATTAATTTATTTATTCTCAAGTTCAAATATGGCCTTAGATATTCACTAGTGATACGTCCCTGCTCAAGGCATTTAACTCTGTTTGCCTCTGTTTCTTCATCTGAAAAAATGAGCTAGAGAAAGAAATGGCAAACTATCCCAGTAGCTTTGTCAAGAAAATGCCAAAGAGACTCCCCAAGAGTCAGACATGACTGAAACAACTCAACAACAAAACAACAACACAAGAAAGACACTGCACTAAGCCCTGGGGATATAAAGACAAAAAAATCCAGTCTCTTTCTCAAGGAGCCCATAGTCTGATGGATGAGACAATGGGATAAATTGGAGATAATCAATAGAGGAAAGACACTAGCATTAAGGAGAATCAGGAAGGCTTTCTTATGGAAGGTGAGATTTTAGCTAAAACTTGAAGGAAGACAGCAGAAGAGGGAGGACATTTCAGGCATGGGGATAGCCAATGAAAATTTTCATCTTTAGAAATGGAGTCCTCAGAATTTCTCCTATCATCTCGATTCCAAAATAGCTTCAAAAGAGAAGCTGGTGAACAGACGGTTACAGCTACTTCTGGCTTTAATTAGCCCATTGGATCAGATGGTTTGGGTCAGTATGGTTTGGACTGGAATATGGAAGGGCACTGAGACATTCTATCAAGAGCCCAACATTATGAAAACTTGTCCAACCTCTTTATTGAAGATCTTGTGCTGTTTGTTGCCTGTGGAAGATGATTCATACCGAGTCAAATCTCTAGATCTATATTGCAGGCTCTCTGCCAGTTAAACAAGTCTGGGAAGCTTCTAAGATCTTTTTGTAAATGAATTCCCTAACTCTTTTGAGCTTTACCTAGCGTTAGTTGCTGGGGCAGGGTTAATATTTGGTGACTATGTTTAGAGATGACTTTTTTTTGCACAGATCATCCAATCCAAACCACCATTTCCCCAAACCATCTGATTCAGTGGACAAATTAGAGGCAGAGGTAGCTGTGACCTTATGGGCACCAGCTTCTGTTTTGAAGCTTTTTTGGAATTGAGATGATAGGAGTGTGTGTACTTTAAAGAAACTAGTTCACAGGTATCAGGAGATATGGCGAGACATGGCCCAGTAGGATGTAACTAAGTGTTTCATTCAAAGAACACTTCCTATAGTTCAATTCCCTTGCCACTCCCTGATACACTGATGAATTAGGACACCTGGTGACTATAAAAGCAGAAAGAAGAATGGATGGCTTTCCTAGGGTCTATTGGCAAAGATCCCTAAGTGCTATATCAATACAAGCTATTACTTTAAAACTCTCCAGTGAGGCAGCTAATAAGCCCAACTTCCCTTTTCAAGTATGTACACACTCGAGAGTTATTATTGAAAGCTCACAGATAATATAGCAGCAAGAAAATGACTTACTAAATGTGGATGTGTAAATCTCTTTTTAATCCTTTGCCATATGTTCGGTCCTTTCATATCCTTCAATCGATCATTAAGGATTTATTAAAGACCTACTGTGTGTCAGTGATAGTGCAAGGTTCTGGGGATACAAAGGCATGTACCCTAAGAGCTTACATACTATTGGGGGAGATAGTAAAGTCTCTTTGAATTTAGCCGTTTCACTGATGACAGCTGGCTGTGTGTTCCACCCTTATTGTTAAAATCTTTGGCTGATTTTCACCAAGTCTAGGATATTACCAAAAGCTTTTAAGATATTGGAGTCAGGAAGACCTGAATTAAAGTCTAGCCTCAGATATTTTTTGCTCTATGACCGTTCGCAAGCTATTTAATATCTCTGGCCTTCAGATTCTTCAACTGTAAAATGAAGATACCAAATGTTGTTCATCCTTCATTTTTTTTTGAAGAAGACCAGTGACTTCATGTAGGGAAGTCTCGACTTGTGCACGAATTGGATTTAAGTGAGGCAGAGCTGCACAAAGTTGGTTGCCTCCCTCTTTTTTCCAGAGTCATCCAAGTCCAGTGGCAAGACAAAAGTCAGAATGACTGGTGATGGCCGGGGCTGCTGTGGATGACCTTGATGTCTTTGATGTCTGACCAAGCTCTAAATATTCATAGCACTTGCTTCAACTGCCTTCTTGGCTGTTGGGACAAATTGTTCTCATTCACCTGTTCCATAGAATGGATGCCATCTTCATGTGCTTGAGGTAGACATCCCTGTAACTGGTTTAGCCCTTCTGCTGAGATGGTTTTCCTAGGATGTGGCCTTTGTCCTTGCTGTAGCTTCCTGGAGCCACAGGCAAGAGTTGAATGAAAGGTGGGTGAGCAGTCCTGGAAAGGGCTCAGCAAGCCCTCACACCAGAGGTGCTGGTTCTCCCCAAACACCGCATATACATGACATAATCATAGCACCTATCTCACATTGTTGTTGTAAGGATTGAATGAGATAATACATGTAAAGTGCTTGGCATCCCTAATAGTGCTACATAAATACTAGTTACTATGATTGTTGTTATTCAAGATGAACCTTTGTTTTGGAGACTTCTCCCTGTAGGCAATCCTATGTTGGAAAATGTGGTGTAAAAAGAGAGAAATGAAAAGCTTGGTATTGAGCTCTATCTAGGTGACATTTTTTAAAAATAGCATCTTTCAATGACAGATAGCTAAGTCAGAGACATTGAAATATCCAGCGGCTTGCTGGGTAATCTTTCCTTTTCCACGTGGTTGGATAAACCAGAGTGACTGGCCACAAAAACCTCTTTCTATTCTGTTCACTTTCAGATCACCTCTATTCTGTGTTTCAATCAGTTGCCTCACAACAAAATGACACTCTCTAAGAATTTCTAAATTAGATCCTTTGGTGGATCTAAATGAAATTTATATCTATTTATTTATCTACATTTTTATCTACATTATTTACATACACACAGATGATAATAGGGACAAGACCCATGATTTCTTTTTTTTTTCTTTCTGTTTTGAGTTCTTTTGAATTTCTGTTTTGAACTCTCAACTTTTTCTCTTCTACCCACTGAGAAGGCAAAAAAAAAAAATCTAAACTCCTTACAATTAGGTAAAATTAAGTCAAGCAAATTTCCACAGTAGCCATTAGACCTATAATTTCAATGATGTAGGGAATTTCTGGATGAGGAAACTATGAATGCAGATTATCACCTTTTTTGTAATTTGTAGCCTTAGGGAATTGCCTAGAGCATTGAAAAGTTAAATGACTTCAGCAGGGTCACATAGCCAATAAGTGTTATGAGGGAACTGTGAATCCCAGTTTTCTTAGCTCTGAGGCCATCTACTATGTCCTGGGGTCCTTGTGTAGCAGTAGATTACAAAATATGAAGTTGTACTGTGGCCAATCCATGAACCTGGAATATTACCAGGATTCTTTTAAACTGGAATTTTTTCAACATCAGAGAAGAGCTATTTTGGTGCAACCTGAAAAGCCCTGATTGAAATGTCTTTCTCACAATACTCTACCCTGTGACCCCCATTTGAGACAACTGAAGCATAAGCAAGGATATCCTGAACTGGCCTGTCTCACATAAACCCCTCAGTTTGCAAGACAAATAGCAACCTCTTCAAAATGAGCTCATGTGGTTTAGAGAGTTCTGATACCTTTAATAGTGAGATTAGTGTTATAATGTTTTTAGAGATTTATCTGTCATCTTCCATTTGAGTTCAAACCCCTTTTCCCAGGGGCATTCAAAGGTGTCTAGTTAAGTTTGTGGAAGAATGAGCTTAAGCAAGGAAAAGGGCAGCTTTCTAGGAGCAAGGGGAAATGATGTAGCTCCTTTGTGGACTATGGAAGCAAATTTGGGGTCAAGTCTTTTATTAGTGGCTGCATTTTCACACAGAAATGAAGGACTTAGACTTTTATTTATATTATGAATCTCTTTGGAAGTCTGAGGCAGTCTATGCATGCATTCTTGGGGGGGGACAGGTTTTAAATGCAGAAAAATAAAATATTATGAAGGATACCAACTTTATTTAAATAAAGATATATTTTTCCCTCAACCAAGTTCATTGATCTCTAAAATCTATTCATGGGGTCTGTGTACCCTAGATTAAATCTCTAATCTAGATTCTAAAGAGGAGCCATAGAAAAGCACCCAATTTGTTTAAAGGGATGAAATATAAGTTCTATAAGGAAAACATTGAGCAAATAAAAGTTATTTAATTAAGAAAAGAGAAGCCCAAGTGGATCATTAAATTTCTCCTTTTAAATAAATCAGATAAGGTAATATCTGTAAAACACTGAGAATAGTGCCTGGCATGTAGTAGTTGCTTAATAAATATCTGTTCTCTTTTCCCTTCCTTATTTTCCTAAATATGACCCAGTTGGTGTTTAGTTGTCCTTACTCTCTACAGACAAAAAAGCTAAAAGAAATGGAATCGCATTATAGTAAGTGAGATTGCTTAGATGTAAGGAAAGCCTTCTTGACTACAGATGGCCAGAAACCTACCCATTTCTTCAGTCAAGAGCTAGGCATGTTGTTTTGTATCCGATATCATGTGGGTTAATCTCAACATTAGCCAGTCAAGTTAGGGGTGATATCCACAAAGATTATTTTTCCTGGATCCAAAATGTAAGTGGCTTACTCTTTTCTTTGTAATGTTAAATTCATAACCTTTTATTTTTTTCAGTTTCTTAAGGTTTTATTAGCTGTGTTCTCTACCATAAGATCACTGTTGAATACCATATAAATTACTGTGGTGCCAACTTGTCTTCATTTTCTTAAATGTGTGTCAGCTGTTTCCCAATGGACCTTTACTTTTCATTTTATGGCTAGCTAATAAAAATTGTGCTCAGGGTTAGAAAATGGACATGACCTATTATGGCCACAACTCCAAACCTTCTAAGTCAAGTCACTATCCCAGGGACTAATTATTGATTTTGTGACCTATAAAGATCCTTTCATTTTCTTTATTCTTCCTCTTCCCCCAATCCTTTTCCCTGGGCATTTCTACTTCTATAAATGAAGAGAGAAGAAAAATAAGAGACTCAAAATGTAACCTAGTCAATTTTGACACTTGATGGTAGCTCTGAGATAAGATGTAGTAAATAAGAAGATTTAAATCATAATTTAAAATATACATTTATACTAAAATATACATTATACTATTCCTCTAACCAATTGCTATATATTATTGAAAGATGACTTTGTTTTTCAGCAGATTTTAAGATTGTGCTATGCCTAGTTAATGATTTGTTCATTTTTATCACTGGTTACTTTTCAGGAAAACTGAATTTAATTCCATAAAGGTTCTATGGAATGCTTTTGGGTGGGTAATTTAAGGTTGGTCAACCTAAAAGATGTATCTTTTGCATCTTCTTTGACAATCCAGGGTCTTGCTGGATAACTGGTCTTCAGTTCATGCTCATTAACCTAGATATTAGGTCCCAAGGCCATTATTGAGGAGGTTAAAAAGTTGTGTGTGTATGAAAATATTCATGGAATCTTTGTAAAAAACCATATATATGTGTATATATGCATATATATATATATATATCCCTTCTTCAGGGGTATTTTGAGAATCACATGAGATAATGGATATAAAACACTTTGCAAACCTTAAAGCATTGCATAAATTCATTCATTATTATGATAGCCTATAAGGTGTTCAGTCGGATGATGACTTTATTCTCTGAACATCCTACTTCACACCTTCTGAACTTAAGAAATAATTATGGAGCAATACAGGCATGTATTGGTAAATACATATGCATACACTTTTAATTTTAATTTATATTATTAAACACTTTTCTTAAGTCTAGACTCAATAAACAATACATCAAGAAAAATAAAAGGATCGCTGGTCTTTTTTCTAGGAAAGAAGGAAACCCAAAGAGGAAGAATAAATGAAGTACTTTAAAAGCTTTTTAAAAAGTGATTCAAAAGGTTAGCTGAATGAAATGAAATCCAGGAAAACATAAAAATTTAGAATTGAAGACTAAACAACAGATTTGGGATAGATTGTCTTTTTTTAAAGGTTAGATTATTTTTGTTTCATTTTTCTATCCTTTTCCCTTTGATCCCCTCCCCACACTGAGAAAACAAGAAAACCTAAATCCTTTGTTATAAATATACATAGACAAAAGAAATAAATCCCCGTCCATCTCCACCTGCCCTCTGAGTAGAAGGGTAGTATATGTCACTACAAGACTTCTGGAATCATGTTTGATCATGATGTTAATCAAAGTTGCTAAGAAAGGCATTGTTTTTGATAACATAGTTGCAATTCTATGAATAATTCTCTTGGTTCTGTTCATTTACACTGTATCAGTTAATATAGATCTTCCCAGGGTTCTAAGAAACCAAGGGGTGGATAATCTTGGTGCCAGTCTAGAAGGGTAATAGGGTGGTTAAAGGAAAAGATATTAATCCTTGTCTGTATTTGAAATACATAGTGAAGATGAAGAGAAAAGGGAAACAAAAAAAATTTTGAAGAAATATTCTCCTTTAAATATTGTGTAGAAAGTAGGAAGTTTATTTACAAAATGAACGAGATAGCTTCCAGCAGAGCTGATATACTTGATAAAGCTCCCTGTAATGACAAATCTAGCTGTTATCTACCTATTTTTCATGGAAGTAAAACAACAACAATAACAACAACTCCATTTATCTTCTGTCTTAGAATTGGCAATACAGATTAAGTGACTTGTGCTAGGAAAAGTCTGAGGTCACATTTGAACCCAGGACGGCCCATCTCCAGACCTTGCTCTCTATCCACTTAGCTACCTGGCTGCCCCTATTTCGTGGACTTTTGAGGGATATGCTTTAGAAACAAATCTTAAAAAGCTAAATAAATGGATTATCATCATCATTTTTATCATCATCATTACCACAGTCTATTTTTTCTTTATTTTCTTTTAATTACAAACTTCATTACTATCTACAAAAAATTAAATGAATAAAAAGCAATGGGAAAAATATACAAACCTTAACACCCTAAGGAAAAACTAAGTATAACAAACCAGAAAAAGCAAAGAAAATGCTTTTGTTCTATATTTCCTTACACAGTTTCCTAAACTTCTTTCTTTTTTTTCTTTTATTGAAACCTTCAAATAGACTTTTTTTTTATTCTTATGAGACAAGATTTCTAGCTTTTCTTTTCTTTTGCTACTCTGTAGACAAAGAGATTAAGCAAGATTTACCTATTATAATACTGGAGATCCTTTGGAGTTGGAGATTTATGCCCAATCCCAGTCCCCCCAAAATTTGAAATTAGATGTGAAGGACTAGCTTGACAAATCCCTACAAATTGGAATTGTTCTTGAGCAGCTACCACTATGAGTCTCTATATAGGTAGAATGAAACTACATTAAAATTTTCCACTGTCTCAGTGGGATCTATTGTGCCCAGTACTTCATCTTTAACCTATGGGATAGAAATGTAAGGAAATAGTATAATTCTCGAATGACACCTTCCTTTTGCAGAATAGGCCCAAAAGAAGCAGCCCCAAACAGTGGTTGCTTGGCTATAATAGGCAATTGTTTTCAGAGCTTATGATTGCCTTCATGCTTTTTCCAGTAGGAATCAAACTCCTTTTTGAGCCCTGCCAAAGGAGATGGTCAACAAAAAGAGAAAGGTGGAGGGGAGGGTTTTAACATCCATGGAACACCAATTAAAGAAGAAGGAAATAGCATGTCTCTATTATTATACAAACCCTGTTGCTTCAAATGAAGAGAAGTGGGAGGAAGGAAAGGGGGAGGCCAGATGTTACGTAGCTAGTGGAGGAGAGAGACAGCAGGATGGGTCACTTGGGCCAAACACTGCAGATATTATGGGATTATGTGTTGGGGGTGATCAGGAAGCTGGTTTTCACACCAACTCTGGGTGCTTATAGGTTTCTTCTAGTACCAAATGGAAAAGGAATAAAAATAGACCAACATGTTAGTGACCCAGGAGAGAAGGAACTGGGTCTTTGTTGACTTTGGAAACTGGGAAATCGCCTTCTACATTCCAAGACTAATGGACAAGGCAACTGAGTCTTTAAAATACTGGGAAGTAACTCTCCTTGATAATTCAAATCAGGTTATTCCCAGACAGGTAAGAGGTGATTAAATGGAGTGATTTGTAGCTGATTGTTCCATTGTTAAAAAGATGAAGACTTAGAGTTAGTAAGACCTAGTTCACTGACAACTTTCTTTGGTCATGTTTCACAGAATTTGGAAATGCTATGTGGCAGGATGGACAGAGAAGACTCAATTTCAAATCCTACCTCAGATACTAAATAATTCGTTGGCTAGTCACTTAATCTCTTTGGACCTCAATTTCCTTATCTGTAAGCTGAGGATAATTATGGCACTTACCAATCAGAACAATTGTGAGAATCAAATGTTATAACATAAAGAGTTTACTCTCTCTTATTACCTTCTGAGGTTATTGTGAAGTTCAAATGAGATAATATATTAAAAGTGCTTTGCAAAATTTAAAGTGTTCTATAAAGGCTAGCTCTTGATATTATTATCCTTGCCAGAATAGTCCTTAGGCAAGATGATGACTTCCTTCAACATCCAGCTTCTCACTTCTCCAAATCTAAAATTAATACAAGTCAGTAGAGCTAATGAACTTATCACCATTTTAAAAAATAAATTCCATTGCCCATCAGCTATGGGGAGGGGAGGGGTGTTGGGGAGAGGGAAAGAACATGAATCATGTAACCATGGGAAAATATTCTAAATTAAAAAATTAAAATAAATTAAAATAAAAAATAAATTCCAATTTGTTAATTAACAGAAATTTACTTTCTTTCCCTCCCATCCCCCCATTGGAAAAAAAAGAAAAACAGAACCTTTTTTAACAACTATGCATCATCAAGCAGCAAAACAAATTCACTCATTGACCATATCCAAAAATATGTCTTATTCTGCTCCCTGAATCTACCATCTCTCCTTCAGGGGTAGATAGTATCCTTTATCATAGGAATTCTGCAGTCATAGATGTTAGGCTTCTTTGAGCAATAATAGCAATAAAATGCTTAATATAAGAGGTTTTAAAATTTTATTTCATTAGGAATCTTAACAATATTCACGATATCCTATATTCATTGAACTTTCCATTTTTCTTTTGGACAAGAATGCCCTCTTATTATCCTTTCTTAACTTTTTCCTGAGGTGGAAAACATGAATTGAAAAAATATATATATATATCCCATGTGGACTTTGGAAAAGTTGTAGAAGAAAACGGAGTTTGGGTCCAGGGTTTTGACTTTGGCTAATGAGATTTTATCTTTCCAGGACCCCCATCACACACACACACACACACACACACACACACACACACACACACACACACACACATATATATATATATATATATATATATATATATATAGAGAGAGAGAGAGAGAGAGAGAGAGAGAGAGAGA